>NW_028301577.1:2802500-2835000 GCF_042242905.1 Orbicella faveolata
CTTTTTGCCTTTTTAGAAATTGTATTCCCTTGTAAAGTCTGTAAATGTCAGAAACTTGTGTGCTTTTCCAGTGAATAAGCTCTCTTTTTAGCGACAGCAACATATGATTTCATGCAGAAAAGAGACAGTGACGTTTACTTCCCTGGTTTAGGCGACATTGGTACATAAAAGGATGCAACATGGTGATATGGCTACCTCCCTTGGAAGGCCTCATAAGATGGTTGATCAGAAAATCCATGGAAGTGACTGCAGCAGTGGTGGTAAAGTTTCCTCACTGGAATATACCGACATCTGATAAGGACTAAAATACTTAAGTTCTTTATAGCTGAATTATTTATATATGAGAAGAATATAACATTTCAACACTGAATCTATGATTTTGTGGGCATGACAGTAATGTGTAATTAAATAAACATGATTTTAAAAATGATTTCTAATAGTTTCATAGGGAGAAAGAAATTGTTACAAATATACAAACTAGAAACCATCTAGAACACACCTTCTCCACTCCATGGATTGGCCTTTGTGGCAAGAAATACCTACAATCAGTGAAACAAGATTTGATGTAATTATATTTAAAATATGTTAACTAAGCCGTTATAACCATGCAGGCCCCAGTTGATCAAAGGCTGGATAATGCTATCCACCACTTAAACCACTTTCCAATGGATAAGTGTTAACAAAACAAACCATGCTGTCTGCTGGACAGTGATTTATCCAGTGGATAGCATTATCCACCTTTCAAACAGCCCAGGTCAGCAGTTTAAATGCAGAAGGAATGACTTATTGGACATTGTAAATGGTTTGAACCCAGGAGTATCAGTAGTTCATATAGTGTGATCGTTCAGGTGAGTGTAGTTCCGAAAAGAACTATTGTTGGTGACTGACGTTTCAACAACCTGAGCGGAAGTCATCTTCAGAGTCAAGTGAAGATGACTTCCGCTCAGGTTGTCGAAACGTCAGTCACCAATAACAGTTCTTTTCAGAACTACACTCACCCAGATGATCACACTATACGAACTAATTGGACATCTGTGAATAATTGGTTGGAAAATGCAATAAAATATAGTGCTTTTAAAATATTTATTCAAATAGTGGGAGGTGGCATGATCTAAACTTCAGTATGTTAGACTATAGATCGAGCAACCCAGGATCATTGTTGTATTCAAGGGCATTAGACACGTTATGCCTATAGTGCCTCAGGAGTCTCCACCAAGCAGTATAAATAATTTCTGGTAAGGTGTCTGTTCTGGTGAGGGGTGTAGAGTGCATTTCTCATAGAGTACACACTGGGAAGATAGGGGCATACTCCACCCCTCCCCAGAAATATTTATTTTTAGGGTTTGGAAATGCCATTTTCCATGTCTTCCAGGGAACAGTTTCATAAATCAAAACATGGAAAAACATTGAGTATAATTAACGATAATTGATTGCTGGTTTAATAGGAGAGACTAGAGACTGTTAAACCAGTTGATTTCTGGAGGTATGCACATACCTTCTTATATTCTCACTACCCCTCTCAGGTCAGAGAGGTGGTAATAAAAATAATAAGGCTCCCAGAAAATCTTGGGTATCTGAAATTTTAACCTGATCTCAAAATCTCAGAAACCTATCTTGTTTTTTGCTTTTTCATTTGTCTTCGAGTCTAGCATCATTTTACTTTTCTGTAAATGTGTAGGTAAAATTAATTATAAACTAAATAATCAGTTGAAATATACACTGAATATAGTATATAATTTTATAGTAGTTTTATCTTGGGATCTTTGAGAATGTCAATGTCACTCAAACATTCTTCACTCTTTCCTTCAGCATACCTTTAAATGGACATTTTCTTTTCATCAATATGACATACTTGGAGATAGTATAGACTTGAGCAAAATTAATTTGACACCTGAATAACTTGAGCTGCCTGCTTTTAAGTGTATGTAGGTATTGTAACATCAGCTGTAGCTATTATGAATTAAAGTAATACTTACATATAAGCTGTGTCAAAGTCATATACACCATTATCCATACAAACTTTAACAAACTCTTTTGCCTGCAAATAATTTTATAATGTTAGTAATTCTTTTATTTGTAAAAAATAGAGGATATTACATGGTGGCATGTAATATAGCCAATCAGAGAATGGCATGCATCAGTGATAGAATGCTATTCAGATTTACACTAAAACCCATTAGTATAAATCTACTAGCATTCTATCACAAATGCTATCCTCTGATAGGCTGCACCACTCACCATCTATTCTGATGTTGCATTCAACGAATTGGGGATGAAATGAAGGAAAAAATTGCATAAACGGGTTGGGTGAGCTTACCGGTAATTTAGATCTCACTCTCACTTACGTCCACGACCAGAACATTTTGTCATTTTGTTCAACTGTTTTATGTGAATGCTACATGAGAATTAAATCTGAAGGATGACAAATTCTCTCTTACTAGCAGAATAGATTATTCGATCTCGACCTCGTCAACTATCACGCGATAGAAATCTCGAGCTCATAATCTAATTGCAGAAAACGTTTTCTATTTCTTAAATTAATGTTACTGCTGTACAAGTTACTGAAGGTTTCTCATAGGCAAGAACACATATCCCTCTTGAGTAAAAGTACTGCACACTGCATGCTGCATACAGACCTGGACTGTAATTCGCCTTCCAATGTCTGAACATCCAACTGACGTTTTTACACGAACAGTCGCCATCTTCAAATAGGAATTTCACCTCAAAACAGTTCGAAAAAGTAAACTATGGTAATAAATTAACGACAGGCTACAATGCAGAGAAGAAATCGTGTTAACACTACACATAAAAACATGACAAAAACCTCACACGATCACCCCGTCCCACGCTGCTACACACCACACCGCAGGGACTGGGGCAATTGTTCGGGTGTCACGCTTTTAGTAATGTCACGCACTTATGTTGTCTCGCGTGGGGTTTAGCTTTAGGATCACCTTCTTGCCAGTATCAAACCTCTTTTCTCGGCACCTCACTAAGGTACAGTTAAACACCTTTTATTAATGGATGTGAAATGTTACTTAACATGCCACGAGCTTCAAGAGTGACCTAAAGAAAAGTCATCATTGACTAGCACAAGCAAAAAAGCTACGAGTCATCATTTTTCATGTGTGCTTGTATGTACGGAATTTCATGCTAACGTGATTGGACCATTCCATTTAATATCCGCGCTCCCCCTATTGAGGTATTACTTGAAACCCCCCCTCAGATATCATTTATTGAGAGGGTAACCCTTGGATTTAGATAAATTGGCCACCCCCCCCGGAAATTTTGCGACTTTAATTTTCGCACTTGCAAATCTCTTCAGACGTCTTCAACATATCATTTATCGGGGAAAATGATATAAATGATATCTGAGGGGGGTTTCAAGTAATACCTCAATAGGGGGAGTGCGGATATTAAATGGAATGGCCCATTGATTATAGAACGAGAATCAGTCCTATATATTCAGCATTGAATTTGTACTTACATGGTAAATGTCATAAGTACGAGACTTAGCTTATTTGTATTCAAAACATAACTAATGTAATATCTTAAAAGATGTACAGTACAAAAATAAACGAACCTCATGTCCCATGAAAACTTCTTCCCCGGTTGACAAACCACAAACTTCTCCCCTCCCCTTTCAACCGTCAAGTACTCTCCAGTGTGTTAAATTATGTTGTGCCTAGTATTTAAGAAAAGCCCTTTTGAGGTTTTAGTTTCTTATTTTTATTTCCAGATGGCCTCTGCTCCTGTGAAGACATCTATTGGATGTATGGAATTTGGAAGGCAATGCCCTCCAGACCAGGTGTGGTGTGGTATAGTGACTATAGTTATGTCTCTGTAAGGTTATTTTTTTAGACCAATGCACTTTATTCCTGTGTGTCATCTCACCTTCAGTAAATTGGTAGTAACATGTTAGGATGATAGCACAGTTAAGCCCTGGGGGTCTCCCCTATGAAAAGGTCGGCGATGCTCATCGGAAAATTTGAATTAAACCTCTTAAGGTCATTCCACTGAAATAGAACCTGCACTGAGATTTTTGTGAAACTTTGCCTATTGATTGTTCATATTATAGGAACTTTCATTTTGAAATAAAAATGAGGGGTCCCCATGTTTGTTTAGGAGCAACAGCACCTTGTTTATACGTAATAAGTCCTTATAATAGCACTATGATTGTCGTCACGATTGCTTGCTAAATTCACATTTCCTACGATTGTTTTTTGTTCTACACTGAGAATTGGTCCATATTTATTTTACACAGAGAAATTTTTTACTCAATTCAAAACAACAGGAAAAAATGATAGGTCACCATACTCATTTGCGAGAAAAGGACGATTTACCTCTATGGTGAGGTCCAGCTGTGAAGAAAAAGCCGCCATTTTTTAATGCGACCGCGCTAATCACGCGTGAAATTATGCGCAGTAGGGATGCGCAATGCAATACTGGGGAATAACCTTAAGGTATCTCGAAACATTTTCCAGCACTTTCCTAGACTTTCATAGGTCATTATAACACTCTTTAGCAGTTGATGCTACAATCATGGTATAAAAAACTGCCCAATCATTGGTGAACACCTTGTTCTCATTTTCGTGTCACAATAGGTTACCATAGCAACAGCATCACCTACTACAAACACCCATAATGGTGAAATTTTTTATTTTATCAAATTTTGATTAGCAGGATAAGATGCAGCTTTTGGCAAAGTTTTTAAAAAATCTGTACGTGGGATTCAGAGCTAACTTAAAGATTTAAAAATTTAATGTGGCTCTGAACCCTGTGTACAGAATTGGTTAAAACTTTGCCAAAAGCTGCAACTTATCCTGCTATTCAAAATTTGATAATATAAAAAGAAAATATACCTTGATGTTTTGAAATATATACTTAAAGCTAAAATCAAGGGTATTTTAACAGGTCATACTGTTGCTATAGTAACCTGTTGTGTTGCAAAAAGGATAACAGTGTGTTCACCAATGACTGGGCAGTTTTTTTATACCATGATTGTGGTATGAGCTAATAAAGAATGGTAATAATGACCTATCAAAATCTAAGTCTTGGTAAGTACTTGAAATTGTTTTAAGCCACCTTAAAACAGAATATGCTGGATTATCAACCACCGTTCAGGAAAAGAACTCCTGTTATTAGACCGGAAATGAGAGCGTGGGGAAATCAAGCCCAAAAAATGGAAACAAGAGCATTTTTATTAGTATTTCTTCAAGTGCACCCTAAAAGATACTTTGACAGCTAAAAATAGTGGTGTTTTGTCATGAACATCCTAAGTGAGGCCAGAATCCTCAATTTATACCCCTAAGTGAGATTACAAGCATCCCCGACCTTTTTATATTGGAGTCCCCCAAGAGTTAAGTATTTTTTCTGAGACGTGCAATTCCAGATCCACCCAATTTTACAGACTATAATTTGAAAAAAAAATTTAGTGACCAAAAGCAATTTAATATTCTGGATATAAAGAAATTCATTTAGCTAGTTGAGGAATGTTGATGCAGACTAACTAGAGCCCTCTTCTGATTTAATATGACTCATGAGGGAGCTGGTTGATGTCAAGTATTCCCTTTATGAAATGTTCAAGAAATTTCGCATGAATAGACTTGCAATGTAAGCATCTGTAGGCCCCATGTGTCATAACTTGATAAAATATGTGTCTGGCATATAATGTAAGTCCTCCACTTAATGGAGATTAGGGCTGTCATTAAGTTTTGAGTCACCTTGCTGTTGCCTTGATCTTTAAACTCATAAAAAAAAAGCATAAAAAACTTGTCTTGTATCATCATCTCAAAAACAGGCTAGTTCAAGGGCTTGTCAAGCATACGCAGCTGTTAAAAGTGTTATGGGTTATGGCTGGCAATGACAGTACCTGAGAACTTAATGTTTAATATGATTTGTTACTAAAACTGTTATTATCCTGTAATAATATTGCAGGCAAAAGAGTTTGTTAACATTTGTATGGAGAATGGTGTTTATGATTTTGACACTGCTTATGTGTAAGTATAAATTTTAGCGTTTTCTTCTTCACCTTAAGTGAATCATGGTGAATGTGTTTCAAATTGAAGAAAGTAATTTGGAAATTTTAACGTTATCACTAAGACTAGTTTGCAAAAATAATGAAGAAGACAAAGCAAATTAGCCTGTGCTCTAAAATCTAAAATAAAGTGTTGAAGTTTTTCTGGCTACCTTGGTGTACCAGTCACAAGATATTATGGCCATTTTTACCCTGAATCCAGAGAATTAACACAGTAAGTTTCTATTTCGTGATTTGTATTCTGAATTAAATTAAAGGTACAGCAATGGAAAGAGTGAGGAGATTATGGGAGACATGGACAGTCTTAAAGATCCCAAGGTAAATATTTTTGTTGCATGTATAGATTTCAACTTATTCATTTACTTATAGATATCTTAGTGATGGTTTCTAAAGGCATCTAAGCTACAGCAGGAAGACAACACTTCAAAATACAGCCAACCTCTTGTTATTGACAGCTCCAAAATACAGACACCTCAGTTGATAGCATGGAAACCTCTGTCATCAGGGGTGGAACTGTTCCAGTCTCCACCATTGTACGAAAATCAGTCACTCACAGATTTTTCAGAAATATTTTGACTCAGAAACTGTGGAAAGTGACTTATAGAGTTAAAATCCAAAGCAGTTCCTGGGGAAGCATGGCCCGAGACCCCTCTAGAAGCTTGCACCTGCAGCACTTGTTGTTTTGGAAATCAGTCATCGTTTATCCCAGATCAATGCCTGATACAGACACTCAGTTCTGCCTCTTTGGTGTGGTAGTACTTTACTTGCATAACAAGTCATTGAGGGCAATAAAATTTAAACAGATTGAATCAGGCAATGATTTTGAAAAGTTGAGTAAACAACAATATTTCCACTAGCAATTCTGTTCCTATGAGCTAAGAGTTGTTTGAGAACCTAGGGGATACACACTGACAGTGTTGTACAAAGGTATATCTCTGTAGAGCTGGTCATTATTAGTAATCTTTTAATTAAGTTGAAGTTCACAAACACTAAGCTGCAATCGTGGACAAATTAAAAGTCCTTTGGAAACGTACGTGATTTAGTGAATTGTATGTGTTTTACTACTGAAGTTTGAAAAAAGTGCTGCTTTCCTTTCAAAAATGTGTTACTGTTCCCCCTTCCCACCCAATACAATGTTGAAAATCAGAAGAAATTGCAGGTAGTAGTTTCAACAATGTATGGGGGGTGGGGGTGAGGGACGCAGTTAGGTAGGTGAAGTTGTATTCATGTCTGGCATGTGCGCAAAAGCGCCAAAAGTGCAAATTTGTCTCAAGACTTTTGTCCATGATTGTGGCTCATTAACAAACCCAGCCAGCTTGTCTGGCCTTTGTACCTTCAAAGGAACAAAAAGTCTTTGTTTCCTCGTGAAATTTCAACTGGCTACAAACTCTATTCAGTCTGTTAAATTAAGCAGCAGACAGCTCTTAGCTACATTCCTAAGTTCATCATGCATTTGTTTCACAGGAAGAGAATTGACAGGTCAGTCTCCAATAACTCTAACTAGTAAATCGCAAGCACGTTTTAAAATTATAGTTGATTTAACCAGTTTCACTTTTGATTTAGGCGTTCATTGCCACAAAGGCAAGTCCATGGAATGACAAAGGTCTGTTTAGTTAGTGTAGTATGCATGTATATGTAACTTATCAATTTACTTTATTCGTGTATGTGGCTTCAAGGTGAAAGCATTTATTGGAAAATCCATTTCCATGATCTTAATGACATTTATTTATTTATTTATTTATTCATTTATTTATTTATTTATTGCTACACACTTATATTATTTACAATACATTACGTACATTAATTACAATTCTAAAACAACTGCTTACTCTACTTACAGTACTACATTTACTTACACTTCATTACAATACTTGTCTAATGCCTATCTACATATTACCCAAAACGTTACATTACATTGCATCAAGGTGAAAGTATTTATTGGAAAAGCCATTACCATGATCTTAATGACATACTCAGTAAAATGTACTCAGCCTTATTGATCTCACACTCACACTTGGGCAGTAATAACCCATAATTTCTGTCCCCAGTCCTTGTCTGGACATCAAGGCTGTATGTCAGCTATTACATACTAGGAAAGAAAGAGCAATTAAATTGGAAAATAAATTTTGGTTAAAATTGAGGAGATTTTTAAGCTTTTATTTTAAGTTAGGTAGTAGTTCAATTTTACCCTTGGTAGAATTAGGTATTTTCATTTTTTTTGTGGTCTGTGCAGATACCATACCTTTTTAGACATTGTGTGAAACAAAGGAAAACACCAAATTGTACCAAGGGTGATACTGAACCATAGCATGTACTATTATTTGCTCGAATTAGGTCTTAAGTATGACAAAGTGCTGGAACAGTTGAATGAATCTCTCAGAAGACTGAAAAAAGACACTGTGGAGTTATTTTACCTCCATGCTCCAGATCACAACACGCCTATCGAGGAAACACTCTCAGCTGTTAATCATCTCTATAAAGGTAAGTATAGGACATTCTATTGGATCTTTTATCAAAGATGTCCACTTATGGGGATGTGCCCACATCTACCTTTAGGACATGCATATGTTGTAGGTCAAAATGAAATTCAGGTTAAAATGATTTTAACCTAGTTTGATTCGCAATTTTCTTTGACTTCTAACCTTAATTATTCATGATCCATGAATAATTAGGGTTAAGAGACAAAGGAATTTCATTTTAACCTGAGTTTCATGTTGACCTACAACACATACATGCACCTGTACAACGTACCCTTATCCACCTACAGAAGATGCCCACATCTCCCTATAGGAGGTGCCACATTTACTTACAGGAAGTGGCTACCTCAACCTATAGGAGATGCCATATTAAACTACAGGAGGTGCCTACATCCACCTAAACTAGAGGAGGTGCCCACCTATAAGAGGTTCCCCCAACCACCTGTTGAAGTGCTTGTAGTCATCTTCGAAGATGAGTTACTTAGTCACAAAAGTTTGGTTTTTCTTTTAATTTTGAACTTTTTAGCCTTACACATAGCATTTTAGATCTTAGCAAATATTATGGACTATAACTTCTTTATTGCATGTTTCAGAGGGAAAATTTAAATCCTTTGGCCTCTCCAATTATTCTGCATGGCAAGTGGTAAGTGTTCTAATATAGCTTAAGGTATTTTAATTGGTTACATCTTGTAGCTGCCCCCAAAAGAAATGTCCAGTATTGCTTTACAAAACCTAGTAAATATTTGACAGTAGTTATGATAAAGTTTAGTAAAATTCAAGACAAAGAAAAGTACAAGATTTAAGTTAAAAATGAATTATTTATTAAGCAACTTTTTAAGAAAAATTCTTCAGAAGAGCCCTTTGTTAACTTATTTGTTTAGAACCATTAATTGCATTTTAGCTTGTAGTCAGACATTTACCTATTTCTATTTTTATGCCAATCAGGCAGAGATTTATTATCTGTGCAAAATGAATAACTATCCATTACCAACTGTATACCAAGGAATGTACAATCCTGTCACAAGGTGAGTGCAAACATGTAAAGTGATCTACAAGATTCTCAATTGCAAGAAGCGAGCCAGCAGTATTCAATGATGGGGAAAGTGGCCCCTGTCTATTGGCCTCCCTTCAGCTCTGCCAACCTTAAACCAGCTCCCTCCACAAGGAGGGGTGGAGGGGCGGCACTCCGAGAAAAATTGAGTGGGGTGTGTGGTGCAAAACCCTTACTTTATTTATGGCCAAAATCTGCGATTTTTCCTGCCCTATTTATGACCTGACCAAAAATTCGATACCCTATTTATGACCTGACCCTAAATCAATGCCCTGTTTCAGACCTGCCGTGTACTTAGTTCCCTAGTGCAGACCGATGTTAAAGGCTTTTGTTGATCGGTCTTATCGATAATGATGAAAAAGTAGCTTCTTCTAAAAAACATACCCAATTCAAGACTAGAGTACAAAAACCATACCCTTTTTATGACCAAAACTAAAATTGATACCCTATTTATGACCAAAACGGATGAAAAACCATAACCTATATATAAGGGAGTACCTCCCCCCCCCCCCCCCAACCTGGGACCATAGGTTGGTGCGGAGTTAATGTGTTGATGAAAAAAGTTCAAAGTAGCGTTCTGTCTCGCTAATAATGTACATTAGAACACAAATTATCACAATGATATGGCCACCGGTGTGTCTTTCCCCACTGGGACTAATCGTTCGTAATGTACACTAATCTCGATTACTAGCCGCTGCTCGGAAAGGGAGCCCGCGTTCTTCCCTCTTCTCGGGTAGGGACGTGGTCGGGACTCGAGAGAGCGGCGGAAATCGAGGCTAGTATATCCCGGCATGTTAATTTGATTTAACATTCAACTATGAGGACCATCAACTTTTTATCCAGTTGACGCTGAGAGCAACTTTTCAGGTATTTGTCTTTTATAGTTTCTGTTTTGAAATAGGATTTTGCTTCTTTTCAGAGATGTAGAAAAGGAACTCTTTCCGTGTCTGAGAAGATTTGGAATAGCTTTCTATGCTTACAACCCAGTAAGTACCTCCTACAACTTCGATATGGCCCTAGAGACCTTGACATAGCAATTCACATAACCAAATTGTTGTCTCTTTTTGTGTTGTAGCTTGCTGGTGGGTTATTAACTGGAAAACATCGTTACGAAGACAGAGATAGCGGCAAGATTCAGCATGGCCGTTACGCTGGTACTGGCCCTTGGGCTGATGTGTAAGTTGACGTAGATATCCGATAATTTCTGAAGATTTTCCGAAACGTTATCGCCGGAGTGTTACTAGCCGGTTCATCCGCGAGAAATTCCGTTTCGACTGGACCCGAAAACATTCCATTCTGATGGTGTCAGCTGCTTATCAGAGATCCGTGATTGGTTGTTTCTCAGTTAGGAATTTTTGTGCGCTGGTATCAACCAATCGGAATACAGGGATCGACCAGTGTGGAATTTGTCGGGTTGAGTCTGAAACGCATTTCAAGCAAGTTGCGATTTCTTTTCGTTGTGTTGAGAGGGCATCGGTCACTGCTGTCTTCTGATAAGCAGAGTATGATGGGAACCTAATTCTAACTCGTATTCAGTTTTTTTTTTTTTTTTTTTTTGGACAATCCAAGATTAATTTCATTTGTTTTTCAGCTACGTGAAGCGTTTTTGGAAGAAGCCCTTGTTTGATTTACTTGACAAACTCAAGGTAACATTGGATCGCATTTACGGCGAAGGAAAAGTGTCCTTGATTGATGCAACCCTTCGATGGATGTACCATCATTCCCATATGGATGGTGCTCATGGAGGTACTTACTCTCTTTCTTTGTTCTCAGCTTTTCCTCGACTTATTTAAAAGACGTTCCCAAATAACTATAGATTGCTTTATTCTCCTCGCACTTGCCAATAGCTTGCTAGTTTGAATTACCTGATTCGCCTGTGATTTAATATGTAGGTATGATCAGTTTGTCGCCACATAAAAGTTTCTCTGGAGAACTTCGTTCTTTAACAAACGGTCACTGTTGTCGAAATGGAAGGATTAGTGTTAATATACAGTTTAATCTCTATCCACGCACTGGACAAGCTTCAGTTGTCCTAGATAGAGCTCTCAGCTGCTTTCAAATTATTTCTGCGGACATGATTGATTAAGCGTGCAGTTTTCTTTATCGTTGACTGTCTTGCCTTGCCATATCCATGAAATTCACAGCAAGAAGCTACGGTCAGGAGAAACAGTTGCGTTTTCGTAAATCCTCGCATAGGAACATTACATACCATCTGAAGTTTCCTATTTTTATTAACCAGTCCGAAGGTTGGACGAGCGTTTCCAAACAACCGAAAGATGTCACGTAAGCCTTTCGTCATAACCATTCGTCTTGTTACTAAGCAACATCTCGTACGAAAACTTAGTGCTCAGTCTCAGAGAGCCGCGGACTAGGTCTCGGAGAATGTAATACGAGAGAAAAGTTACTCTCGCTAATCATTTTGTTGTTTCAGATGCTGTTATTCTTGGGGCGTCCTCTGTCAAGCACTTGGAGGAAAACATCAAGAGTACGAAACACGGGCCCTTACATGAAGGTAAGCACAAAGGAACGGTCTGAAAAAACGAGTTTTGTCCTAAAAGACATCTTCAGTGAAGTCATGGTTTGCTTGGGTGCGCAGGGCTGTGGCCTGTAAATGTGACCTGCAAAAGAAACCTGTCTAAAGTGGCTCAGTCTTCCCCAGTCTCAAACATTCATGTTCCTCGTCATTATGTTTTGGTTGCTTCTTTGGTGTTTCTGGGGCCCATAACCAAAATTGACCAATCAGAACGCCTTATTAATTGCCGCTCCAATATTTTCTGAGTAATGGACCAAGTAACTTTACTATCAGTTCCTCTTCAATTACAAAGACGTGTAATAAACTTATTATTAACCAAGCTTTGCCTGGGACCATACCTGGAGAGTATCAGCCTTCCGTCTTTTCTGTGCGGACTTCGCTGTGCTTGATCTGCACTGTCAAGACCTAAGTCGGATATTATCCCAATACAGCCTACGTGCTCGGTCGCTGAAATACATACCTCACATGGCAGGTAGAGCAGATGTACAACTGAAATGTGGCCAGTATTTGGGTGAACGCCATAAATTCATCGAGTCATAAATCACCTGTTTTGTTTTTTCAACTGAGCTGATATCGTGCGTGTTATTTGATTTTCATATAATCTGATTTTTTTCTCTCTCTTCTCTGCAGATGTGGTCAAAATATTTGAAGAGACCTGGGGTGAAATAAAGAGCGACTGTCCTTTGTATTTCCGCTGAAATGACCTTACGACCACTCCAGGCTCACCGAATGCGTCTCAATTTGGTGACAACATTTTTCATTAGTACAGAAATGATAAGTGGGGTGAATGAGCAAAGCTTAAGCTATAGAAGATTAAGGTTCGTAACAAAGTCCGTTGAAGAATTTGTAGTCGTACTTCTTTCGGTTTCATATTTCACGGACAGATCAAACAGGCGCTTATGTCCGCTTTAGAAAGAAATAAAGTAAAGATCTGAATTGCTGCCAGGACTGGTTTTGAGTGTACTGGTGGAGTATTTTATTCCAATTATAGAAAGTAAGCAATAGTATAGAGCGGGTATTTTAGTAGGGACTGGTAGTGCTCAATTTATTTGAGCTTTGTGAAAAAAAAAAATTATTTTAGGCACTCACGTACTAAAGTCTTTTAACCAATCAGAGCCGTAGTAGATGCGATCTTCTTAGCTAACTGGCTTGATTTAAAGCATCGTGTTACAGCTCATCATTAGTGTTGTTCGTATGAGTCAGGGTCACGCGGCAAAAAATGAAAGCAAGTTTGACCCACCGACAAGTTTGTACTGATTCACTGTGTTCCCTACAGGTATTTCTCTTGGATAGTAAACTACAATGAAAAACATCTGATGAAAAAGCATTTTTAAGTTCATCTGTGAACAGTTTCCGTTTAACAATGAAACAACGTCATTATTGCTTTGAAAGGCCTATTAATTATTGGCAACGCACCATTAAGTCAGTATTGGTATTAAGAATTGTCCTTCTTTGAAAATGTCACTCAAGTATTTTATTAAGTACTTTAAAGCATATGTTTGCAATTCTGGTTTCCTAATCAGTCGTCCTTCAAAAGTTCCTCAATGTCCGGTACTGCATATTCTGTTGGCTGGCGTTCCTGCGCCTCCACTTTTTCGTCGATCAAATTTTCGTCCGGAGCAGATTCTTGCACAACTTCCATAGTAGGCAGCTCGAGGAGGTCTTCAATGGGTATTCCTGCTTTCTCTTTCTCTGGTTCAGCAATCTCCAGAGCCTTGTGGTATCGTGGTTTTCTACGGACTTCCATCACCACAATCTCTTCTTCGAATTCGTCTACCTCCCCATCGTCATCATCCTCGTCGTCTTCGTCTTCGTCTTCTTCATCAGCCGCCTGGGGCGGTGCCGGTTTTTCTTCTGTTTTCTCTGGTTTTTCCTCATCTCCTTTCTCCTTCTCCTTGACCACATCACCAAGAGTTAGTATAGAGATAACCAGTTTGTCCCGTTTGGCGACTTCGGGGTGGATCCTACTCTCATTGACACTCGGTTCCAGGTCCTTCTTTTTCTGGTTGTAATCACTGGAATATTTCAAGTGAATATTGAAGTCGGACATTTCAGCGGTTTTGTCCTTTGTCTCAGGCGATGACTGTTCCACCATCCACTCTGGCATGTTAATTTGGGATTTCTCCTTCTTGACAACCATTATCGGGTCCTCGCCGCCGTGGCTAGAAGTCTTCGTAGAGCGCTCGACTATTGTCGTTCCTCCGTCGCCACCTCCGATCGTCTTAGTTATGACTGAACGCTGGTAAACGGTGTTAGTGCCAGGGTTGTCATCTGCAGACGTGCCAGTTGTGATGGTGGTATGCCCTCTTCTCTCAAACATGTTGATGTTATGTGTTTGAAAAGGCTGGCCTTTGATATGTACCTTAACACGGTTCTCTTGCGTTGCAGGGGGCTTGTTACCAAATTGAAGGAACACTTCTTTCTCCTGGATAGCGCGGTGGTTGGTCTCAAATTGAAGCTTGGTGTGCTCCTCTGAAGGGCGTGGCATACCTCCTCCAAAATTGATCAAAATCTTGTCTGGGTCGTGGCCCCCGCTCTTGATCTCTTTGGTCTCACTAGTGACGTTACTAGGCCCGTTCTTTGAGCTTATCCTCGTGGAAGTCGTCGTTATCGTCTTCACGATTCGTCGAATACGTCGGCCGTTCTCATCCACGTACTCCCTCACTTCAGTATTCTCGTCCGTGTCGCCTCCAGCTTGACCATTTTCTTTCTGTAGTGTCTCGAGTGTCAGATGTTTTGGCTCACTATCGTCAGACGATGTTTTAGTAGATGTTGTTGTTACGGTTTTTGTGACCACCCGTCGAACTCTCATCCCGTTTTCATCGACGTACTCCTCCATGTCCTCACCAATGCCTTCGTCTTTATCGCTGTGACTAGATTCAGAGCCGTCCTCTGTTTCTGGTTTCACTTTCGTCTCCTCGGTGTCTTTCTCTGCATTTTCTTGCAGCTCTTCAGGTTTCAATAAATTCACGTTTTCGTCGGGGTTGTTCGGAGATTTGGCGCTGGCGTAGGCGACTTTAACGCGTTTTTCTTCTGGTTCCCCGCGTAAACAACACGGGCAACACCACCTTATACAGGCTGAGGGAAATAATAAGAATACAACTATTATTAAAAAGAACAGCTCACTAGAAAACTGAGCAGAGTTAACTATTTAAAACAGTAATAACAAACAATTTAATTGGTTTTTGAGCGATTGCTACTCCTCGCATTTTTTGGCAACCGCTGATTCGTCTCGCGAAGTTGCTGGAACTGCTTCCAGAAGTTCTGTCTGAGGCGTTAATTTAATAGCCTGCGAACGCAGACGTATTTCCGGCTGTCGCTTGTCTCCGCCGAAAATAACGTCTGCGAACCCGAGCCAGGAAACGATTTCTGTGACGTAGGAATTTTAAGCCAATCACAGTTTAGCTCAAGTAGCCCCAGAACTACTGCGCGAGGTATTCTCTGGTTTCATTCTATTATGGAATCTGATTGGCCAAGGAGAAACAAAAGTCATTACGTCACAGAAATCATTTCCTGGCTCGGGTTCGCAGACGTTATTTTCGGCGGAGACAAGCGACAGCCGAAATACGCCTGCGTTCGCAGGCTATCAGTTTAAATGTTATGTCGTCTTTAACCAGCCCTATCATGCAGAAATGTTACGTTGTTTTCGAAGCACTTAAAGTGTCAAAAGGAGTATTAAACCCTCACTTTACTTAAGTCTAAAAGATAAACATTTGGTTTTCAAAACACGTCTAACTTAATAAAACATATTGCCTCGGAGAGATCGTGCTCGGCTAACTGAACGTGATGTCTTCCTAAATTATCCTATTTTAATTTGTCTTCAGTGAAGCATATAGGGCGACCTTGAACAATATAAGTCGTGAAAAGTTTGGAAAAGTTTCAAACAACCAAACAATAGACAGCCTAAAAATAACTCAAGTGTTTGAAACGTCCCTTCGCAAGAAACATTAAACTAAAAGCTCTTAACTAAAGTGACTTATTAGAAAGTTGCAAAGATAACCCACGCTAGCGATGATAATCGTGCGATATCGTTTACTAGTCTTGCAGTTTGAATACAAATAAATCTTGCACGTTGTATGCCTTCACCTTGTTAAGCAATGCGACTGACCTCCAAAAAGAATTTGATAAATTCTAATCCTCTTATCAAGTTGGGAAATTGGTTGTGAATTTATTTCTGAAACTAGCCTGTAGATAGCCCTTGCGCTGTTTAATGTGAAAAACAACGGACTATTAAGCGCGAGACAATAACAAAGTGATTCAAAAATGTCGAAGTTTCCAAACAGTTCGCGACATTGTCGTGGGAACTAGCTCTCAAAGTTGAATATAAGCGCAAGGATTTAGCATAAGTTTCCTGGATATCGTAGCGCTTAAAAATCTTCCACTTGCTGTAATAAAAACGCAATTTCCTTTTCGTAAAGAGCGGAATAATAACGAATTTAAAACGTACCTTTCATCGTGAATCACAGTTAAGTGTTACGCTGCAGTGACTGAGCAAAACCGCGTGCGAATTAAGTGTGGCGAGTGAGCAACAAGCTACCCGCAGTTTTGCTATATAAACTAACGGATGTCGTGACTTCCTCTCGATCGGAATTTGTTTTTCGTGATCTCGCTGTATCGTGTTACCAAATAACACGATTCCGTCAGTCCAGAATGGAAAAGGCGCGGTTTTTACAGCATTGGTTTGAATAATTGTGCGCAATTTTAATATTAAGTAGCGAACAAAGCACTGATGCGTGTTCAAAACTGCGCAAAACTTTTGGATTATGCAAAGTTTCTATTTGTATCTTGTCTATAGAATTCCAGGTTCGGAGACTTTCAAAGACCTTCCGATAGTTTGTCCCAGTTAAGGACCATGTACTAAATTACGATATCGTGTGTTTAAAATAACAGCACTGCGGGACTTGGGGCGATTTTTCCCAGACTTGTAAAATCAGTTTACACCCACAATTCTACGCCCTTAAATCTGCATCTAAATATCAACTCCTGTATTCTCATGTAAATTCTTTGTTTAAGTTGTTTCCAGCTAATAAGCACATCGGATGAAATCAACCATGAAGTGGTCGGCTGAAGAACAGAGAAGATCATCGAAAGAGGCTGTCAAAGTTTATTTATTTTCTAGCGAAAATAATTGAATAGTTCGAGGTCTTCGTAGTTCGGTCCAAGGTCCTTTACCACGGATTACAGCAAAGCTATTAGAGATTCCATTGCATGCGAGAGTTGGAAGTACGCTTGACTGCAAAGTCGTTCGTAAATGAAATCGGGAAGTATAGTTTACCATAAATTCACTTTTCAGTGGCAAGGTTCAGTTTACGATAACGTTAAAAGGTGTCTTTACAATAGCGGTCAACTTTGTACCTTATTTATAACTATCAGCAGTGAAATGTGCCTTACATGAATTGACACAAAAATGTCTATTTGTGGACTCACTGCTGACGCAAATAAAAACTGGAATAGCAGGTCAGATTAAATGTTTGAACGATGAAGTTCTTTAAAACTACTGTTACTTGTTCTCAATAAACCAAGCAAACGATGTACATAAAATCTTACCTAAAGGTATTCCAAAACGGTTAGCCGTCTTTCGCGCGACATAACGTCTCGACGACATGTTTAAATATTCTGACTAATCAAAGTTCACTTTTTCAAAGGGAGGAGTAAAAATTATGTATATTAATGTATGCCAGAAAAATTTGCCGCGCATCTGTTGTGCAATATACTTTTAAACCCTTTTAGCTTGGGCGGTTTGTTGCCCCATTTCAAACATTGTGATGATACTCTTGAGAATTCTCGCTTTCAAATTTTGAAATAGTCGCGTGTATATGAATGAATTATTTTTAGATGGATAAAAGAACAATTCTCTAGAGAATATTATGTGGTTTGTAATGAGAAAACATTCCACCCAAGCTAAAAAGGTCTGTTCAGTTGATTTCGCGTCATAAAATTGAGTGTACATTTGTCGTCTTTGCGACTTGTTTGGTCAGTTTTAAAGCAAACT
Organism: Orbicella faveolata; assembly: GCF_042242905.1. Lineage (NCBI taxonomy): Eukaryota > Metazoa > Cnidaria > Anthozoa > Scleractinia > Merulinidae > Orbicella > Orbicella faveolata. The sequence continues at coordinate 2,820,591 of NW_028301577.1, forward strand.
TAAAAACATCCCAAGGCAAAAGCTTGATGGCAACTCCAGTTTGTAAATTGAGTGGCCCTGGATGAATGCATACCTATGCGTAAATTAATGTATTAGACACCGAATGTAAGATAAAGGTGGTTTTGAAATTCGATTTTAACATATAACTAAAGGAAATTCAATTGATGATTGCGTTCATTAATTAACGTTAATGAAGTTTTAAACCATTAAGAACATTGCTTGGAGCACCGAATAACGTTTGGCCACATAACATTTATTTTTAATTACACGAGTCAAGCGGCTCTAACCTCAAAATCAATGGCTCGTCTATTGAAGTTAGGGTGGTGGCTGGTGATTTAAATTTTGATCTCGCAAAGCAGTACAGAGAGGTTGTTCAAAGACCACAGTGAAGTAACGTTCTGAAATTTGCGATTTGCGATCCTACGTTTTGTCCAGTCTCTTATTTGATACAACAGAGAATAACATCCCGGGAATCCGTGATTTAGCATTCCTGTCTACGTTACCTTAAGTATGTTAGACTTGCAAGTTGAAGCTCGCATACCTGTGTACAGCTACCTGGTTGAAACTCGTTGTAAAGGGAAGGTGAAGGTGTACTGATGACTTTGCTCAACTGAACGAAAACTCTGACTGAAATGATTTGTACTAAATCAAGACCAGTCAGAAACATTTCTCGCCAAGCTTGAACGACAAAATAGCTCAGCCTCGCCTAATTTATTTTGACTACATGGAGTTATTAATTTGCAATAAATGAGTGGTATGGGTATAGAGGGAGACTAAAGACCTTGTATGATTGTCTGCACCAGGCCTTAGATGCGACAGCTGCGCCCGCAGTACGAGCGGCTCTCCAGCCGAAACGCAACGATGAAAGTCTTTCCTTCGTGACTAACAAAAGTAAAGACAATGCTTAAGTTGTCAATTCGGTCTCCAGCGAGAAAAGTGGCCTGACTTCAATGCCTTTACTGTTAACATACATGTCAGGTCATTTTCCTCTCCTGCTAAATACTGATTGGTTAATTCAAATTTCAGAGGCACCGGTCACATGCAAGGCTAGGCATTTTGGAGTGAAAGACCTACACATAAGGTCAATAAAAGGGGAAATGTAAGTTCAAGGGGTTCAGCTTTGTACTGAAGCGATAAAACTTACCAGATATTGCAACAAGTTCATTCTACTTCAATTCATGGACTGGGATGAAAAAGAGAGAAAGAACTGAGAGAACTTCCCAGAGATCCACTGCGTTTTGTCGATGAAAAGCGGGAAACAGGGAGCGCGATGCTTGATGGTTAGAAAGCAATGGATGCAAGCTGCAATGCCACGTTTACCATTACGTTCTAACCAAAGAAGGAAGCCTGGGAACGAGGCAGAGAGAGGTGTCATACAAAGCTGTTGTTGTTTTTGTTTCTGTTTTGTTTTTCTACAGCTGAAGTTTCATTGGATTACTTAAGCTTATTCAAACAATAAAGACAAACAATGATTGAATGGCTGCATGTATTCACATAACAAAACAATTAAAATGCACAGTATGAAAAAGTCATTTGTATGCGTGAAGACGTCGTCTTCGTCGCCGTCTTCTTCAGGATCCAGTGTGCCCGATGGCACATGGGGCTTCCCTAAGGGTTCTCCACTGATGCAGGTTTTCTGCATACCGTCTTGCTCTTTCGTCCGTTCCACGTTCCAGCAGTTCTTGTTCCATTGCTCTTTGTCAGGTCATCTTGGGTTCGCCTCGACTACGTTTCCCTCAGGGCAAGCCTATATGCCATTGTTAAGTTTGATAACCTAGCAAACACGCCTTAATGTAAAATTATTTATGCATAAGAAGTATTTTGAAGAGATATTACTAATTAAAATTCATCTAGCGCAAATGTCCGTATGATATGCTAAAATGCTATAAAAGACTTGCCATGGAGTTAAATATAAATTGAACATGCTCTATATCCGAGCGCTAAGGAAATAAAAGTACAAATTAATGGTGAAACTGAAAATTCAAAATTGGAAATATTCTTTTTTTTTTCATTGAAAAACCTGATGAGGTTCGTGTTAGTTTGTGAATATTTTGAATACAAAATGTCCAAATCCTCTCTTTGCCACGATCACATTTTATTCCAGCCATCGGGCTATTGTTTGCTTTTTGTCTTTCTATTAATACCAAGATTGTCTCGTGCTATTTAAATTGACTTTCCTACCAATGCTAGACCGACACGTGAGTGTTTAAGGGATTAAGTCACAATTCCCAAGGTACACACTTCCATCCATTGTGGTTAGAACACAATCGACCTTCACGCATAATTCTGAAAGGGGGGTCTAACGCCCAAAGTCGAAAATTTTGAGACAAACACTAAACTCTTGAAATTTAGGCCAACATATCAATCACAAGTAAGTCGACGTGATTATTGAAACCGCTGAGAGACTAACAGTTGTTTACTTAAATACTTTGGATATGTAGTTCATGTGCACAGTTTAAAATTGTTAATTACTCAGTTTGTGTTATTTTATTTAGTTTCAGACATTTTTAGGGTGTGCTGTCGTCGTTGCATTGTATACGCGACGAACAGAAAAAAAACTGCAAAAAGAAACACCAGATCTATCTGAACGACGAAGCAATTTACCTAAACTTGTTCAAGCCTGACAAGTTGTTATAAAACAACGCCAACATAATTAAGGAGGGCCAAAGAGTAAAACTAAACACAGAAGGCATTTATTTACCAGTTGAGGTCCGCACTCTGTCGTGCGCAAAATTAACCACAAAGGCAACAACAAGTCCAGACAACTACAACATGTCGTACCTAAACAGATTTGAAAGTCAAAGAAGACACAATTTGCCAAATACCATGACGTCCACCACAACTACAACAACTTCTATTCGAAGTCAGCGAACCGAACACCGAGAGGTTAGAATGGAAATGGAAGGTTCGAGTCATGGGTCACATGACATGCAAGCGTTTTCCCGACAAGATCATGCCTCCATGACGGAACCAAGGCAGTGGTATAGCGGTAACAACCACAGCATCAACTACAGCTCGTTTGACCAGCCATCACTCGTACGCGAGATGATTGGAGGGGGCAAAGCGATGACTGAGGGCTGGAGGGCAGTGGGACACCCTACGATGTCTGCTGATCGCGACGACGAATCCTCGGTGATAGTTGTTCAGAAAGAGAAACCTGCATTTGTGACGCCAGAGTGGATGGAAGAGCGGCCATCGCCCGAAACAAAGCGTCGAAACCCAGACGTCTTGGACATCAACATTCTGTTGAAATATCCCAGTGGTTACGTTCCTAAGAGTAATGCACCAGACCCGAAGAGAGTGCAATACGAGAGCACGATTCGCCCCGAAGTCGCCAAACGAGACAACTCGGCCCCTGTGCTACGTGATGAGGATTTTGACGACGACGACGACGAATTCGAAGAAGTGATTGTTGTCGTGGATGTCCAAAGAAAACCTCTTTGGAGAAAGGGTCTGGCGAAACCCAAACCAGAGCGACCAAAATTTGGTGTACCCATCCACAATCTCCTCCAGCTGCCAACACGAAGAGTGAAGCGACAACCAGCCCCTGATAATCTTTTTACTGATGAGAAAGTAGAGTCTGTGCAACGCCCTCCCATGAATTATGAAGCAATGGACTTGGAGGGTATTTTGGGAAACCTGTGATTTGAAAGATAGGATTGGAAACAAGTAGTGTTATTTTTAATTTCGAAGTTAAGTGCACGAGAATGGCGTTTTGACCGTGGAATTATATCTGCGTGACTTAATGACTTAATGTGACAGCTTTTGTGACTGAATGTAGCCTTTTCATTGGAGTTATCAAACACGTACATGCTGTTAGATTTTTAAAATTTTTTGTTTTGTCAAACAAAACTTCAGAAAAGTGTTTACACACCCGTATTGCTATAATTGTTTATCGTTTCATCGCTGCGATGTTTTAATCGGATAAGTTGTTGGCTTGTAGGCAATTATGCAAACCAAGACACATTTGTGGATATATCAATGCAACATCACGAACTCTTGTTTTTTTTTTTACTTTTTCCATTTTTTTACACCCTTAGGTACAATCGTTATCCTCCTTGAAAACGTTCCCACGAGAAAAGGAGAAAAATAATTACACTTCCACAGAGTGAGAAGATTTCAATGCACTTACGTTTTGCTAGCTTTCGCTCCCAAAAATCATGACTTTTAAAGGTGCTGGGTAATCTGCAATGCAGCACGTATTTTACTGGCCTGTTCGTTGTCGAATTTTCAACCCTGATAAAACACTGAGCCATTTGCAATGAAATGAAGTCTTATCTAATTTGCGTGCTGTTTCCGTAATACAAATAGTGTGAAATAAATCTTAATTTACTTTAAATTATAATACAGATTTAAAAGTTTTTAAAATTTCAATCTTACTGTTTGCCATTCCTTTAATGCCCATTGCAGAAAATTTGGTTGAACAGCAAGTCAGTATTCTAAAAATCGTTTTAAGCCCGCACTCTCTGATGATGTTCACACCCTACTCTAAAAAGGGAAATCTTTGTTTACAAAATTTGTGTCATTAGCATATTAAGCGATTCAGTTTTTAATTGAGCTAAAACAAAAAGATCGGTTCTGAACATTGATAGGTCATAACACGATTAGCTGTCCCAACGAATTTGAGCCCGATCTGGCGATTTATTGAGTACTTTTTGTGCAACGCGGGTTTAAAAACACACATTTCATAAAGAACGTTTGAGCTCGTTAGCGTCGTTGCCACCCAGAAATTTTGTTGTTTTTGAAGGCTAATTTCTCCTTGAATATTACCTCCAAAGAGTCAACCATTTCACCACACACTAAGTTTGACAAGTTCTTTAAATGTTTGGAGTATCTAGCATGGTGTCTTTGTTTGTAAATGAAGAAAATGTGAACAATGACTTTAGCAGCGATAGCTCTATTTTGACCGAAGATCGAGAGCCCGATTGAGCGAGCAGTCTAGCCCCAGTAAGAATTCCTTAGGCCTTGCGCTCGCTTACTACACCAGTTGATAATTTTCTATATTCTCAACAACTGTGTGCTTGGCGGTGTTATGATGTTGTAAGGGGAAATAATTTGTTGATCACCGTTAGGAATTGAAGATGAAGGTGGCTCTTAGTGCTCATCAGGTAGACTTGGAGCAATTTTAAGGGAATTTATTTAGTGAGCCCTGATCTGAACAAGTCCATATTTGTAAAAGTTAAAAAATATTATTCTCAGTGAAACATTCTGCAGGTTTGTATTTGAAGAGCGCACAAAATGAGGGGATGTTAATTTAAAATGTTTCAGGAAAACGACCCTTGTTGTCAGATTTTCGCAAGCTATACAGTGGAAAACTTTAAGTAATTCTCTCAATATAGGGCCTTAAACATGATGACTGAATGGACTTTCAAAGAGCCTTGCACCTTTTGACATATCTTAAAATGCATGCAATTTTGCCACCTTTTTACAGACCATGTCATCTTTAATGCTATTTTTAAGTCAAATCTTAATTTCATCGAAAAAGCGAAATTGATTCTAGTTTGTACAGCACGTTGCATACAAAATGGCCGGAACCGATCTTTCCCAGGGCAACATATTTTACTCTTTTGAAAGTCATTCTTTGCTTTTAGTCCGCGCTTTAGAACAAATTTTTTAAATTGTCTTTCCTACCAATAATAAATTATCAGCTCAAGGGATTAAGTCACAAATCCCTAGGCGCATTTTAAAACGCCATAGCTTCCATGTGCGCTATCCGGGATGCATAATTTTTGAGCTGAGTGTAACGCCTCATCAAGACAGAACTATTGAAACACCGAGCTGACCAAAGCAAAGACATCGCCGAATAGTAAGTTGCCACTGTTAAAAACAAACAGTTCATTTCTTTGCTAAAACAGTTTGGATTTTCCTTGGCAGTTTTATCCATAACTCACAGTGGTTAATTATATTCCATTTGTGTTATTTCATCTAATTGCAGAAGTTTTTTGCGTGCCCTCAACTTGTTGCATTGTGCAAACGTGAAGCTGAACTAAAGTGGTCAAAATAGCCGGATGAGTAACTTCAGATCTGTGAACGGGCAGGAAACATAACTACAGAACACAGCGAACGTAAACATGGGAACAAAACAGTAAAAACAAACACAGAAGAGTCTTGCACGCAAACAATCACGAGGACAACAACAGACTAAAGAAAACTACAGCAAGGTTTAATATGGCGTACCTGAAACGATATAAAAACGAGAGAACCCAAATAGAGATAAATATCATAAGAGAAACTTCTAGTAAAACAACTTCTGTTCGAAAGAAGAGCGAGGCTAAGATGGAACTGAAAGGACCACCTTTTGGATTATACGAGATCACAATGTTTTGTCCGCAAGATCATGCCAGCTCCATGACGGAATCTAGGCAATGGCACAGCGGTACCCACTATGGTATCAACTACAGCTCGTTTAACCACCAATCAGTGTTTAGTAAAACGATCAGAGGCGGCAACGGACATCGCGGCGGGGAATCCTCGGTGGTAGTTGTTAAGAAAGAGAAACCTCCATTTGTGACACCAGACTGGATGGAGGAACGGCCATCGCCAGAAACGAAGCGTCGAAATCCTGAAGTCTTGGACATCAACATTCTGTTGAAATATCCCGGTGGTAACGTTCCTAAGAGGAATGCACCAGATCTGAGGAGAGTGCAATATGAGAGCACGATTCGTCCAGAAGTCGCCAAGCGAGACAGCGCTGTTCCTGTATTACCTGTTAAGAAAGAGAAACCTGAATTTGTGACCCCAGAGTGGATGGAAGAGCGGCCATCGCCAGAAACAAAACGTCGAAATCCTGAGGATTTGGACATCAACATTCTTTTGAAATACCCCAATGGTTATGTCTCTAGAAAGAATGCGCCAGACCCAATGAAAGTACAGTACGAAAGTACGATTCATCCAGAAGTCGCCAAACGAGACAATTCGATTCCTGTGCTAGCTGTCCAGAGAGAAAAACGTGCATTTGTAACACCAGAGTGGATGGAAGAGCGGTCATCACCCGAAACAAGGCGTCGGAACCCAGACGTCTTAGACATCAATAGTGTGTTGAAATATTCTAACTGTTATGTCCCTAAACTGGTTTCACCAGACCCGAGGAAGGTGCAATACGAGAGCACGATTCGCCCAGAAATCGCCAAACGAGACAACTCGGTTCCTTTGCTACAGGATTTTGAAGATGATGATGAAGATGATGAAGATGATGAGGAAGAGGAATATGATGAATTCGAGGAAGTGATTGTCATCGTGGACGTCCGAAGAAAACCTGTCTGGCATAGAGGACTTGAATTACCTAAAGCAGAGCAACAGAAAGTTGGTGTACCCATCCAAGATCTCCTCCAGCTGCCAACACGAAGAGTGAAGCGAGAATCAGCACAGGACAAGCTTTCCATTGATAATAATAGTAATGATATCACTATTATTGATGAGAAAATCGAGTCCGTGCAACGCCACGCTGTGGTTCAAGAAGCACAGGCCTTGGCGAGTATCTTCCAAGGCCTTTGATTTATTAACGTGCGAGGAGACTTGCGTGGGCCATACATACATACATACATACATACATATATTTTTGATGAGGCAGGTCTGCGTCTGGCAACCCAGGGGGCTGGTGTGGACCTGCCATAAAATATATACCTAAAAACTAAAATCTCGCGTGGGTTCCACACGCGAGAGCTGTACGATACCCGAATGGTCCAAAAGTGAGCGCCCCTGCAGGCTGGTTATTTGTATACAAGTATTGTTTGTAATTCCTACAATGCACGAGAGTGAGAATAATAATTATTTATAAGGAAATTTGCATACCGAAACAGCCTCTATGAAGATGTAGCCAGCCTTTTCACAAAAGGAGACGGAATCGTATCACGGACGACGATTTTTTGGCTACACGCAGGCACGTGTAACTTACAAAATTGTTTAATTAAAGCCATTAAGTGTTAAATCCGACATCAAGCATTTGCGTGCATTAGTCTCTCTATATAAACCAAAGCATATAACTGTATACACTGATGGAACATCATAAATTTGAACTCTTCTCCATTTCAAATTGAATCATCATTTTTCATTGACAGGTTCCAGCCAAAACAGGACAAAAAACCGTACCATACACCATATAGTTATGTAGATTTATGTGTATTCACTTTCATTAGCCTTTGGAGCAATAAATTGTCACTCAACAATCTTCATTGCAACTTGTATTTAACTGGCCTTGTCAAATATTCAAGCCTGATTAAACACTGCACACATACTCCAGATTTACATTTCAGTAACAGCTTATGATGGAAATTGAACTTATCTCCGTTAAGTTTTTTCAAAATGCTTGAAAGTCACTTTCAGAGAATGGTGCAATTTCCCTGGACCCAATAGACCATTTTACAGTTGTCTGCTCAGTGACCTGGCCTTTGTATGACAGCGAGGGTAGAGTTGACCTCGTTTTGATACAGACCTCACTGCTTTTGTTGTGTAAAACAAGTTGTTCTGATGCTAACTAGGTGCATTTACATGACAAAAGCAGTGAGGTCTGTATCAAAACAAGGTCAACTCTAGCCTCGCTGCCATACAAAGGCTAGGTCACTGAGCAGACAACTGTAAAATGGTCTATTAAAACCAACTGCAGAAATGCACTCAAAACTTTGTGCAATATAATTTTTTCAATTTCTTTATCACCTACGGGTAGATCCTTATGCATTCGCTAAATATCTTGTCCACCACTTAAGGTTACTGATTCTGATAAAGAATTCCTAAAGGATCACAATCATAATCAACATTATCATTTCTTTTAGATGCAAAGTGGTGCATACATGTAGGGCAAAACATTGCAATTAGTCCAACTGTTCTCAAAATAGTTTATCGATACCCTGTTCTTGTATCAATAGGGTTCTTTGGAGAAAACCAGTTGCAAAAGAGGGGGGTGGGACTTTTGCCAAGGGGGACCAAAAATTTCCCCTCCTCCTCTCTTTGCTTCTGCTACAGAACACAATAAATTATATCCTACAAAATAAAAATACTACGACTGTGACCAAGGCTTGTCATTAAGGCGCTGTTTCTCGTAAGCAGCCATTGCCCGCTTCGGTGGAACGAGAGAGTCATTCACCCCTGGCTTTCGTTTCTTCTTTTTCTGCTCCCAGGCCTCCTCTTCTTCATCTGGTTCGTATCTTGTCCCGGAATTAGAAACACTTGGCACTAAGCTAGGCTCTCTCGGCTTTTCAGGTTCAGAACTCGGAGTCCCTGTAACCACCAGATCATGAGAAAACTTACATCTATCACCCAGCCTGCATCGTCCTTTTTGAAACTTGAAACAAATCTTTTTAGACTTGTGTTTGTCTTCCTCCGACTTGCCCTCTGAAAGTTGCACGTGTTTCTCGAGAACAGATAACTTCTTCTGCTCTTCAGCAAGAAATGGGTTAAAGAAGACCGAAGATGTCTGGTATGTCCGTTGGTTCAGTTCCTTCGTGTTGGAAACAGAATCTGTCTTGAGATCCAATGTTGGTAATGGGAGAGGCATCTGAGATTCCATCGGCTCATTGCCAGTATTTTTATTGCCACCAGAATTTGTGGAACATCCTTCTACTCTAGTTTCTTCGTCATCAGATTCAGAAGAACTGCTAGAATCACTTCCATAATCGGGAACAAGACCAAGAAGTGACATGCTACTTGCGAGTTGATTTTTCCGCCATGTTGGATTGTTGGGTTGAGGAACGACGAATCCATTCCGCTGTCGGGTAGTCTCAGGAAAAATTTTATATCGGGATAGCTGGCCTAAAGGATGGGAGAGTTGAGGAAATTTTTCTGTGTATTTAATCACATAGATAAAAACGTTTTCGATAATAAATAATTGTATCTAAAATGTTTCAGGTTGTACCTGGACCCAAATATTCTATTTAATCAAAATATTAATTCCCATACCCACTCTGGTGAGGGTTTTATTTAGACTCGCTCCAGGCTTTCAGGTTCGCACGTGCCCGATGTTTTCAATATGGCGGACGTGCAGATAGAGCGGTCAAATAAAATCCTGACGGAATTTCTGTCGTGGTGCGAACAAAATGGCTTAATACTGAGCCAAAAGGTTTGTTGAGGCAACAATCATTTGCTGAAGAATTCTCACGTTTTTACAACAGGAAGTACTGTGTCAGCTACATGTGTGGTGTCCAACATTTTGTTATGCTGGCAAATGGACATGTCAAGGAAGCTAAATTGCTGCTTGTTTTCAGGTGAAAGTTGGGCTGCAAGGATCATGTCATCGTTATGGCATGATAGCTGTGGAAGACATAGAGGAAGGGGAGTGCTTGTTTGAAATTCCACGATCGCTTGTGTTGCAACCCAAGACTTCATCCATTTCAGGGATCCTTGAAAATTTAGCAAATGATAATCAGTTTGATTCAGAAAGAGGGTAAAATGCTGTGCTTATTGAGTACTATTGGTGTCTACTGTAGATTTATGTTACTAGATGAAATGGGCTTAAATGGTTAATACTCTGGACTGTAAATTTGAAGGTCTGGGAAATGATTTTTGGGACAAGACTCTACATCATAGTTAATAGAGGGGAATGGTTATAAAACCCGACAAAGTTCTTTGTTGTATGTTTTTGTTCGGTTTTTTTGGCCCTGATCGTGCGTAAAACACAATAGTTGTTTACTCCATACTGAGGAACTAACCAATAGAAATGTTTTGGTTACGTAATTCATGCAGAGTGTATGAACGCAAAACAAAAGATTGTGCATGGTCGTGGACCTTCCAACATAAATCTTGCCTCTTCATTTGTTCCTTTGATGTTTGGCAGGCTTCATAACCAGTCCCCTCTATAAGCTATATCTATATCAAGTAAAGATAGCTACAATTGAATTGTTTAAGGAATAAGTGAAAACCTGCAGATACCCCTCTGATGGGATAGTTTCCAGACATTCATTCTAGAGAAGTTGCATTACTCCTTGTTATTTCAGCAACTGTTTGTTGATCGATCGCAGGGACCACAGAGACCATTTTAAAGTGGCAGGGCTGAAAAATCTGGTCAAGACAAACAAGCATTAAAGGTCACTGTTCTGTCATTTATCATGGATTTGCCTGCCATTATCCATATCATCTGGAACCCTTAAAAAATCAACCCTAAGCAAAAACGTGGTAGGACTGTAGCATGACCCCTTCCCTTCTGCCATCCCTGGATCAATCAATCCATCAGTCAATTGATCAGCCAGTCAGTCGGTTGGTCAGTCGGTCAGTCCCACAATCAATCAAGCTGTCAATAATTTGTTATGATGATAAATTCATTTATTCAGCACCTACCAGTTTATTAATCAAATACTCAATTTTTAATATAATAATAATGAGTCAGTTTGAACACTAGACAATAAGCTAAATGAATTAATTTTACCCAGATCTGGCTGGGCTCCTCTTCTTCTGACATTGATGTATGAGTACACTAATCCATCATCTTACTGGAAGCCGTATCTGAACCTTGTACCTGATGTCACTGTGCTGGATCAGCCCATGTTCTGGGCATTGGAGGAGAGACACAAAGAATTGCAAGGAACTGGAATAGAGGAGGATGTTGAAAGTGATGTACAACACATTGAAGAAGAGTACAATGTTATTGTCTTGCCATTTATTAAGAAACACCCAGAGCTTTTCAGGTACAAAATCAGATGTGGGATTTGCATTTCAACTTTCAATAATGTACTAATAAATAGGCAAGCGAGGATATTTTAATATTTTTACTCCGAACATGGAAAATTTTAACCTCATAGATAATTCAATTTATTATTCTTTGCAGTGAATCCCTCCACACAGTTGCTCTTTATAAACATTTGGCAGCATTTGTTATGGCTTACAGCTTCACAGAGCAAGACTCAAGCAAATATGATAATGATGATGAGGAGGAGGAGGAGGAGGAGGAGGATGACAACATCACTGAAGTCAAGAGTAATGATTCAGCTCCTGCAATGGTTCCAATGGCTGACATTCTAAATCATATCAGTAACCATAATGCTCACTTAGAGTTTGGTGCAGAATCTTTGACAATGGTGGCAACACAAGATATTCACAAGGTAAAGATCATGGGTCTGAGTGCGATTTTACAACAGCTGTTTTCAAGAAAGGTGTCTGCATCTGTTTTGAAATGATGCTTGTGGCATGTGCTAAACCCAGGGTTTAATCTGATAAAGACATATCTATGGAACCACATTGGTTCATGTAGGTGGTTAGTCACGTGACCAAACACCAGGTAAGGGCAAAATCATGCCCTAAGTTTAAACTTAGTGAGCCCATAGGTCCTTTTAGATCTGATATGCTGTTCATTATTAACAAGGTTTCAATGGCCATGTATTTTCTGCCAGACAGTTTTTGACTGTCCGCAATCTCCTTATCGTAATAACGACATGATATTCTGGATTTTGCATATTGTTTGGGGTCACCATTTTGCATGTGACATTGACCAGTCTGCAAACAGTTGGATTTGAGTTTCATCTGAGGTCATTACCGTGTGCATTTAGTAGACAATCGGTCCACAAGCCTGTTGTTCTACTTTTTGCTGCTACACCGTTTTGACGAAACCCAACCAGGTTGAAACAGATGTCCATGTTTACAATTCTTGGCTTTCCATTTGGACTCTGTCATGTCGTTGTCCCCTTAAGCTTTCTGCATAGTAATCAGCCTTGCTTCATTGTTATGTTTCCAGTTTCATTCCCTGTAATCATCCTGATATATCCTTATTGCTCTACCATGCTGCCTCATAGTTGGCTGTCCAGAATACTTGCAAGATTGGATATTAAGAAACAGAAACTCTGTGGCATCTACATATTGTACTTGGCAAAGGTTGCTCATCACACCAAGAGTGCCTGTGCTGAGACTTAGCTCTCTTGGTGTGCTAGCTTGCCTAGATTTGCCAGAAACAGCAGTTCTTTTCCACATGTGACTGTGTTAGTCTGGTTCAACTGTAGTAGAACTGCAATGAGCATAAGAGTATTGGACTTCCTAAATTCAATCTCTCCAAGCTACAGTTGTGGCCCAGAGTACAGTCAAATTCTTGGTCACTTCCATTCCTTGTTTTAGGGACAGGAAATTTTCAATACCTATGGCAAGCTTGCAAACTGCCACTTACTTCAAACTTATGGATTTGTTGAAGATGAATTACCAAATCCATATGACATGGTAAGATACTTAAGTCTTCTAGAAATTAAAATGTTGCACAAAGTAAAGTTTAGGTTTAGTTTGGTTTTGAAGAAGGGGGTAGTTATTAGAATAGGTGCATGTATAAAAAACAGCCCTGAAAGGGGAGCTGTGATTATAAAGAGGGTGCTTATTGGGAAGAAGGACACTAAATCAAATCATTACTGTAACTTGTATAAAGTGAGACAATCTGAACATTACATGTTGCCTTTTTGATAAAACAGTTATACAGTCACCTTGATAGGTCTAATCACAGGAAATTCTGTTTTATTGGCAGGTAGACATACCCATCAGTGCATTTAATGAGGTGATGAAGGCAAGCCAAGCTCATCAAGCAAGGGGAATGTTAAATGCTAAGTTTGAGTTTATGGAGGAAATGGTGAGAGCATTATTTTTATTATGTGTAATTTATTTATTTTATTTAACCAATTTGCCAAAGGTAGGTGAGATGTAAAAGAACATTTTTGTCCCCTACAAGGCATGTCACCCTTACCCAGCCCATGATAGCAATATCATGCCCTTGGTCTTTAAGCCTCACTAAGACAGTTTGGAATTGCTGTAAATAAGTTTTAGATTTAGTTATCATCCTGGATCTTATCATCATATGCTACCTTACCTAATTTATCTATGGTTAGTATCTTCTTATATAATGAAGGGTGGCCTGTTTCTTTGTAGGGTGTGGCTTCTGAAGATGATGTGTTTCCCTTTGGTCAAGATGGATGTTCTCACTTTGGTCCAGATTTGTATGCAACCTTAAGAGTAAGTGCTATGAATGCTTTGTTTTATACTGCTTCAGTCAGTTGGTCAGTCAGACAGTTGGTCAGTTGGTCAGTCAGTCGGTCAGTGAGTCAACCAGTCAGTTAGTTGGTCAGTCAATCAGTCAGTCCATCAGTCAATCAATCCCACAATCAATCAAGCTGTCAATAATTTGTTTTGATGATAAATTCATTTATTCAGCACCTACCAGTTTATTAATCAAATACTCAATTCATAATATAATAATAATGAGTCAGTTTGAACACTAGACAAAAGTAGTCAGTCAATCAGTCCGTCAACCAGTCATTCCGTCATTCAATCAATCAATCTACATTGTATTTATCAATTAGTGGGTTGGTCAGTCAGTTGATCAGTCAGTTAATCAGCTACAAACAGTTGACTACCATCAGTTTTTTGCTCTCTGATGGCCATTCATACATGTTGTAGTTGTTTTAATTAAAAATATCCCAATTTTTTAAAATTGTTTAAAGATCCTTCATTTGTCAGA
>NW_028301577.1:2840000-2932500 GCF_042242905.1 Orbicella faveolata
TTGCATTTCTTTAGGACGGAAAAATTATTGGCAAGGTCGTCGATGTTATAAAGGCCGTGATCGTTCTTTAAATGCTTTCCGATTGCGGAGAACCTGTGTTCATCAATACGTTGGTGCAACCAGCCATTTGCACCAACGTATTGATGAACACAGGTTCTTGTAATACCCTTCTGTGCTGAGAGGTCGAGGGTCTTTCTGATGGTCCTGGGAGTGCTTCGTTTGGTCTATATTGCTTTTAGCATACCCGTTAAGACGGAGGATGTCGTCAAACATGTTTTGATGCGTTGTGGCTGTAGTTTTTGTAGAGCATTTATCTTGGATACGCTTCCGCTCATTACGAATGAAGTTGATCTTTGATTTTTCCGGTATAGCTGATTGGTCAGTGGTGAACGAATTATTTATTCTAATAATTATTTAACATATCTAGAGACTCTTTGTACTTTGACACTCGCCCATTAGATCATATTATTCGTTCTTTATTCATATTTGTACCTTATTATTTATCTCATGCATTTTACCCCCCACATTCTTTCGCTTTTCGCACATTTTTACTTTTCATGTCATGATATAAGCCTTACGCGGAATATTTTTTCTTATCCCTGATGATGCCGTAGATCGGCGAAAGCTTGGATTCTTAAAAGATTTTATTATCAGTTTTACAGTAGTGCAAGGCCTCAATTTAACTTTTGTCATTTTAATTGCAATATTATTCCCTTGTATTAAATACTGGTAGTGCGAAAAGAACTATTAAAAGAATATTTGTACGCCTACCTGTTGTGGTAGCAGCGGCCATTAAAAGCCAGAGAAATATGGTACGAACCAACATATTGTGCACAGAAACTCAGATGACCTCTGTTCAAAGCGTTTCTAGTGCGTGATTGCTATAGCGAATAAATACGTTTCCAACAATGTTCTTTGAGATTCAAATTTGCTGTCAGTTACACGATAGGCTTCTTTGATTCAACAGCCAATAAATCTTCGTATTTATGGAGTGGCAGATATAAATCTATGACGACATGATTAATCATCGCAGTTATATACACAACTTAAGTAGCTGTGAAAGTAAAGCCAGAAAAAAATTCGGGTTCGAATCCCTTTCAAGCCTTTTTTTTCAGGCATCAATTTCACATTTCACTAAAAAAAAGTTAACGTTAAAAAGCAACGACCTTTGGACCGCTCGACGATCATTTTCAAGTTGAAAAGTAAAATTATTGCATGCGCCTAATTATATGCAATCGATTATAAGAATGCTAATGAGACACTGACTAAAACTCTAAAGCCCCGACCAAACGATCGCAACATATCAACACAACATATCGCAACATTGTTGTGCGCAACATGTTGCGTTCGTTTGGCCACCGTGTTGCGATGTGTTGCGACATGTTGGGTGTTGTTGGCTCAAATTTGACCATTTTCAAACTTGTATTGTTTCTATGTAAATATTTTAGAGTTTTAGTCGGCTGTGACTAAAAGTGGGACGGGGACTTGAGGACTGGGACGTGGGACGCGGGGACTCGGAGACGCAGGAACGTGTGGACTCGGGGACGCGGGGACTCAGGTTAGTGGGAACGCGGGGACGTGGGACGCGAGCACGCGCGGGGACTCGAGGACGTGGGACGTAGGGACTTGAGGACGTGATAAACAAACAACACCTGATTTTTGCGCTGAATTTGTAAAATACAATTCTCGGCGGTCAAGTGAAAAGTAATAGGGACCTTAGGCACCGATGATGAATGAGACGACGACGATGATGAGTAAAACTGCCGTAGGACTGGGTCGAGGACGTCATTCACGGCGTGAAAACCAAGTGCAAGTACATGTAAATAGAGTTGAGTCCTTGCAAACATCGACCTAAAATTATCGAAAAATTTTGTCATGTCTTCCTTTCACGAGCTCCACGACCAGTTTCGCTTGAGCTACGAAAACGGTACTGTATCGATGACAACGAACTTTCAGTCCTACATGAGGAATTTATGTCGAAAAATCTCGATTTCTCATAGGACGAACATAACAGGTTTTCACTCGGAAAGATAATGTTGCCGAATCTTCGGGCCGATATAATCTAAAACGACCTTCACGGTATAAAATTCTATCCTAAAAACATAAGCGAAAGCCTACATGTAGATAGGAACCAGCAGAAAATGAAAGAAAGAGTCATTTTTCAATTTCTGAATTTATTTAATTTTCTTCTTTCGCTGCCAAGCAAATTTCACAACGGACAAGTCGACAAACACAAAATAATGTTGTTACCGACGATTTCTACATCAAACTCGCCGTAAAATCTAGTTAATACAAAGCTAAGAGGTTAGAAAAATAACCAAATTTCATTTCAATAGTTTGATATAAATTTTCTGGCTGAGACACTGGGTAAATAGATTAATACATACTCATGTTCGCTCAGGACGGCAAACCTGAAGTTTTGACGTCCAGAACTTCACATGGACGACGAGTCGAGCATGTGTAGTGGCACGATAAGGGGAAATTTTACTTCCGGTCGTCGTCCTCTGGGCTCGTCGTCGTCGGTGCTGGTCCCTAATATATGCTGGAGATCATCAACTACTGGTCTGCTGACAAACTCTCCAGCATATTAGATTATCTTTAACCTGACCACCGAAAATTGTATTTTACAAATTTAGCGCAAAAATCAGGTGTTGTTTATTTATCACGTCCTCAAGTCCCTACGTCCCACGTCCCCGCGTCCCCACTAACCCTAGTCCCCGCGTCCCCACGTCCCCGCGTCCCCGCGTCCCCGAGTCCCCACGTACCCACGTCCCCGCGTCCCCGAGTGACACGTCCCCGAGTTCCACGTCCCACGTCCCACGTCCCACGTCCCACGTCCTAGTCCCCAAGTCCCCGTCCCACTTTTAGTCACAGCCGTTTTAGTCAGTGTCTCATTAGCATTCTTATAATCGATTGTATATATTTGGGTACATGCAAAAAGTTTACTTTTCAACTTGAAAATGACCGTCGAGCGGTCCAAACGTCGTTGCTTTTTAACGTTAACTTCTTTTAGTGAAATCCGTTTCTAAAAATTTGTTGAGTCGAATTTTAATTTTACAGCTGCTTTTAAAAGTTGTGTATATAACTTCGATGATCAATCATGTCTCCGCAGTTCAAATATATGGTCTTTCATATATTGACTTGTAGATATAAATCTGTTTTAGTCCTCAACAAGGAAGTGATTAATCAAGCTGAAAATTAATTCTTGCGTGGGCTTGGGTTACAGAAGTCTATTTGTTGACTTCATAAAGGAAGCGCAGGATTCTGCGTCGACTTTACAAAGCTTGCATTCAGTTTACCTGGAGTAATTCCAAAGGTGCGCCCTATTCAATGGTCACTTCTATATGTAATACCGTGGATGTTTCATTAGGACTTGAGAAGACATTTTCCGTGCCTGGTGAATATTTTATTGTCATGTAGCAACCGATTTGAGTTTTTTGACCTTTGAATAGCGTTTTTGCGTTGTCAGAAACTGGAGTAATGACGAGAAACCATTCTTGAAAATCATGCTAGCAGTGTTAATTCATTAGATAGCCTGGCGCTTCTTTATGTTTGATCAATGAGCATATTTTCCTATGTGTTTACTTACTTTTTTAGTTCTTATAACTTGCTAATGAGCTGTGTTTAAATTTGACAGTTGAGATTTTTTGAAAGAATTACCCATCGACAGCAGAGATATTTTAGCGCGCCAACTGACCAGTAATGAACAACTGAAAACACAGACATCAGTTTCTGCAAAAAAAAAATGTATTCTAATTAAATACGAGCAATATAGTTTTGTTGTTCCATCTCACTTAGTTAATTTATATTGACAATCTCTATTTCTTAGAAATATCATCCTGCTTGTTCACCAGAATTCTCTTCTTCTCCTAAAAATACATAAGAAGAAACAGCAAGTGAAGATCCGACTGTTTACTAATAAATAATTGCAATCAAAAGGTTACGCGTGTTTATCTGCCAATTTTCTGAATAAGGCATGTTGATCATCAACACAATGAAACGTGCCGCCTTACCAGACACTTCTTTTAATTGCATTCTACGTCGCGACAAACGTCCGAACATTCCTGCCACGTCAAAAAGTTGTTTCTGTTTCCCAGGCAGCCACCGTAGGTAAACTGCTCGCACCGTTGAGAGGTTCCGTTGTAGAAGAAGCGTGGAAAATCAGCCCTGCAAAATCCTGAATGATTGGGAAGACAACAACGGCTAGCCGAGCCTTAAAAATAGAGAAAGAAACAAATTCGCTGGTTTTAGGGCAATTTTATACCCAGCGTGCAGGTGGGCCCGTGTTTCTAAAAATAGCACTCATTGGTAAATGCGCGCTTTTGATTTGCGGGTTTGATTTCTTTATGGCTCTTAGCTTGGGCTTATCTGAATATTTTCCCTCCATAATGAACTGCTTAAACTACATATATGCTAAGGGACGAAGATCAGATTCACATGCAACTGACTCGGCTAATTTCGCTATGCGCTACTTCTGCCGTTATTAAGTGGAGATTATTGACCCTGGTTATATTGGAGTACTGTCTGATGAGCCAGACGTTCTCTTACCTGCTGTGATCAAAGTGGCTATAAAGAAACACGGAACAAATGAACGGACCAACATGTTGCAGACAGAGCCCTCAAGAAACGTTTACGAAGAGTTTAGTGTTCTTGATCTTCTGATCTGTCCGGAAGACTATGTTCGACCTCGGTATATAGCTGCTTATATCACTTATTTCACACGGAAGTAGCGCAACTTATATCACAAGGAAGTGGCGCACTGTCACAAGCAAGTAACGCAACTTATGTCACACGGAAGTAGACTTTCGTCACAAGCAAGTAATGCAACTTATAGCACACGGAAGTAACACGACTTTCGTCACAAGGAAGTAACGCAACTTATGGCATACGGTAAAAACACGACTTTCGTGACAAGCAAGTAAAACGGATTGCACCACACTGAAGTCAAGAAAATCGTCGAGGAGGAGGCCCTGGGGACAAGGTTGACACTGCACATCTTACACGGAAGTACCGCACTCTAGCGTCAAGGTCCATCGTTCTCTTCCTGCTTGTTTCTCTCCGATAAATTACGGAGAACTAAGTAATTTATCAATATGCGTTTTCAGAGTTTCTCTCCAATACTTGACCTCGTCAAAGAAGGGTGAGAAGTTATCTTCGGGGATAAATAGAGAGAAACGTTGTGCAAATATATTGTGACACCCACACAAGGAGATGGGGACTGCTAATAACTTGACAGCTGCCAGTCAAAATTTTAAGGTAGTATACACCTTATTCCAAAATGGCCGCCATTTTAGTATTCTTTTGTTTACTTGAAAATGAGCCCTTGTTGCCTCGTTTAAAGGAAAATATTCTTTTGAATTTCGAGTTTAAGAACGAGGCCACAAGGGCTTATTTGCAAGTAAACAAAAGAATACTTAAATGGCGGCCATTTTGGAATAAGGTGTATTTTACTTGTCAGTATGAGTGCTGAAGTCGACAAGCAAATTGTCACGTACTTAAAATGTCCGACAATTTGCCAGTTTACCATTAAGTTGATTAACGACTTTTAACTCTGTAAACAAACGGCGAGAGATTGGATAAAATATAATCCCACAGAAAAAAAAATAGATCCAGTATTTTGGGGAGGAAGTACAAGATTACGAGGATGGAATGGGACTTCTGTTCATCACATTTGGTTTTTTGAAACGATGTTGCCATGGTGATGAGATTTTGAATCGTCTAGTCCAGTCTTTGTGATATTTCTTTGTATTCTCGACTTTGGCGTTTTTTCTTCTGCTTTCTTTCCTTTGCAGGATAAAAAGGGTTGACTGAGTTTAAAGCAAGCGTAAGCTTCTGGTCATATTTATCACTGAAAATAAAATATATCGGCCGGGGTAATTTCTTTTTAGTTTTAACTGTCAGACTGTTTTCCTCGAATGTTGCTGCAGTATTTAGAACCCATTTCTTTTGTCTACGTCTGTAAAAAAACCAACCATCTTCTGTTCGATTCTGTTATTACGAAATTTATTAATAAATTACTCTCAATTTTATATACATGTTGTTAAATTTTTAAATCGTCTTCCCCCTTCACTCCATCATCAGATATTTCAAACTTCTTCAACAAAGTATATCTCTTTTATCTACAAGTTCTTCGCTAACCGATCCTCGTCTTCATCTGAAAATTTTAAAGCAAGAACTGGGTCAATCAAGCCTTTTGAACATAAGAGTCATATCAAATTCATGTATAACAAGGAAAAGGCGTATTTTATTGTTATAAACCCGATCATGAAGCAAAACTTCCTTTTACAAACGTGTCGATATTTTTGCAACAGAGAAAGCGACATCATAACTGCGAGAATAGCGTTGGTTAAAAATTGCGCGTTAAGACCTCCACACCCTTCTCTCCCCCCACCCCCCCCCCCCCCCCGCACCCCTCCCGCTTCTTAACGCCTTCCTTCAACTTCTACAGTAAAGTAATCGTCCTGCAGAAGTTCCCCTTTTGGCGTCACCCTACGCGGACGGTGATGCTGCAGACGTAAAAACATTGGTGTTGGAATTAGAAGAACTACTGCCTCGCTGACGTGTAATAGGAGCTCTCACTTCGAGCTTTAATAAAGCAATAACTGAATTTCTAGTTTCTGAATTTTCAAATTTGACGTTATTACAAATAGTAAATTGTGCAGACAGGAGATTGGGGTCAATCAGGTCGAACCAGGAAGAGTCTTGATTAAAACGAATTCTCACGAGCTAAGTACAACAAATATTTGGCAGGTAAAAGGGAGAAATTTTATATTGATTTACGGTTAGGAAGGGTTGACGGACAGCAAATCCTAAATTCAGTTAGTCAGTGAAAGCCATTTCACTTTCAATGGATGATAAAACATGCCAGCTTACCTGTAAGAGGCAATAACTCTCTAGGAGCAATCTACACCGTCACAAGCGTTCAGACATTGTTCCAGCGATTCGAAACGGTTATCATTTCCAGCTGCTCCTTTATAGACGAACTGCACACACTGTCCAGAGTCCCCATCATAGTAAAAACGAACACACCCAGATCCAGCCCGCGTACCCGGGTCTGGGGATTGACAACAACGGTTCGCGTCTAGGAATACACAAAAACAAACAGGGGAAAGTTGCTGCTGGTTAGAAGTTTACTCAGTAAACACGCATTCCAACAATCTTATATTTTCTACATATGATTGTTTTGTGCTAAAATTCGACGAGAGATTAAAATTTGACGCAGCACAGCCGGACTGTTAGCGCTAACTGAAGTTTCTCTGTTTTTTTGGCAAAGCAATGTAACTCCGTCGATAACTCTTAACGTATAGGTAGAGTATATATTTCAGTGTATCAGCTACGTGTGTAATTCTAAGTAGAGAGTTAAAACAGAAATATTTTGGAAAAAAAAAATGTTTCTTCCACGCACTTATGTACCTGTTGTTGCGGCGACAAGAAGACAAACGAAAAGAACATGGACCAACATGGCGCAGAGCTTTGAAGAAGAAATTTCGAGTTTGCTCTTTTCTGAAATCACAACTGACACATACTCGTTTTGAAAAGAAGCTAAGGTTCTTTTATATCTTGAAGAACAAGGAACAACGCTAATGGTCATGAAATTTAACCAGCCAGCCATCAATCAGACTTTTTCGGTGAAAGTTAATAACTTGAGACAAATGACCTCGTAACAGCAGAGCAAGAAGTTACTAGATGTGACCAATTGTCACGATGCGTGATGTAAGGCAAGCCAACAAACAAAAACATTTCACCTCGTAGGGTAACAAGTTATTAAAATTCACAATGAAGGAAAACCTTATGACAAAACGAGAAAATTATATCTACATTAAAAAATAATTAGTTTTAGTACTACCCAATACTGAGAAACAGCGTTTTGCGCGCGTACTTCGATACTAACCCATACTCGCGCGTTTTTCGCGAGGAATCCAATGCAGCTCCAGGCAGTGCGATGGGAAATTCCTCAGCCCGATTAACCTGTTCATTCTGTTGCGAATGACACTTGTTAAAATGATGGGAGAGGAAACGGCAGTTTTTTTAACAGCCGTTTCCTCTCCCAGAGGATCGGTTTTAAAAAACCGATTCTCGACCTCTGTATGACGCAGCTTAAGTCATATAAACGTACATGCGCCTTATTTCACACACTTCACGACAGACATAAGGGACGGACCATTATTGTTTTTAGGGTGGGCTGGGCAATTTTCTGGGCCATGAATTTTTTCTTGCCTTAAGTTGTGCATTATTTTTTTGCTGGGCAATAGCTTGTGCAAGAATTTTTTAACATCAAAAATAGGACCTGTATGGTAGAACGCACTTACTCCATTTTTTTTCCACATGATTCCCCTTGCACGATTCCCCTTGTACGATTCTCCTTGCACGATTCTTCATCAGTTTTTTTCTATGCAGGAATGTTTTGGAGAAATTGCCCATCCCATCAAAAAAATAATGGTCCGTCTCTAAGTACCGCACCTTACGACACATGGAAGTCACAAAGAACCGTAACGAATCTTACGTAAGGAAATAAAACGGCTTATATCAAGTGTTTAAGAGAAACTTTGAAGATGCTTATTGATCAATCGCCAAATTTTATTTTGGATAGAAATGAGCTCCGGGAAATAAGCAAGCTATGAGAACGAGGGACCTTGGTGCTGAACTACTTCATTGTAACATGAACAAGTTACCTTTCTGGAACATGTGTTTCCTCAGTGTAACGCAATCCCGTGTTACTTCCTTGCGAGGTCAAGGAAGGGTCAGGGATTTTTGGCGAGAAACGTAACTCAAATTGTGAGACCTGGACAGAATGATCTGTAAGGGAACTGATGATAATTGATAGTTGTTAGTCAAATTTTTTTAATATTTTATCTAAATTGTCAGTTAGGAGCGCTGAGGTCGACGAACAAATTGTGAAAATAACGGTGAAGTCTGGGTCGGGCCAAGTGGTCCATACCGCTTCCGGTCAGACTTATGACTAAAACTACAATATATCGGTTGGAATAATTTCTCTTTACTAATATCTTACGGAGTGCTGTCTTCAAATGTTGCTTGTGTGTTAGGCAACCTATTATTTTGTCTACGTCAGTAACAAAACAATAAAAATAATAATTAATAATAATTATTTATTGGGCGCATTCATATAATTAATTGAATAATTTTTCATCTTGAAATGGCACACTGACTCTTTCTATATTGAAATTGTAGTTCGAGCTGGAAAGCTAAATCAGACAGTTGGTTTTCTTGTTAGTTCCCCGTGCAAATTAAGGTCTACAAAGGCAACAAGTAAATACAGTAAAAAGAAAACAAACGAGGAGAAATTAATTACAGCATGTGATATCCAAACATACTTAGAGTAAGAGAAATTACTTCCTTTCTTATTCAGACAGTAGATAGCGTCTTATTAGCAACAACCAACCGACAATCTACTGACTGAGACATTATACACTCGTTTATAACATCTCTTTGGAAAATTTAATTTTATATTCATATAATTAATTTTTTGAATTCGTTTCCTTTCCAGCAAGAGAATATGATTGTTCTCAGTTATGAAGACTTTCTTTTAAGTTCATTTTCCACTTCTCCAGGAGTTCTTCGCTGACATCCTCGTCTTCATCTGAAAAATGATCAAGAACTGAGTCGGTCAATTCCCCTGACTTATAGAGAATATATTTTGTTCATATCTATCAAGGGAAAGTCGTATGCTATTGGTCTAAAACCGATCGTGCATTGATTGATATTTTTGCAACCTATAAAGTGACATCAGCAGCTAGAGAAGTGCTAACAAAAAAACGCGCGTTAAGGTCCACCTCCCCTTCCTGCTCTTCTTAAACTTTCCGAGCAAGTGATCTCGAATTTCCTCGTCTGCGTTACCTTACACGGACAGTCACGGCCTTTAACATTTCAGCATTGGTGAACTACTTCCTCGCTGACGTGTAACAGAGATTACAGTAAGGACACTCAAACCGTGTATACTTGACATTTTTTGCACATTCTTTTGATGACTGATAGAATTAATGCTCTTCATATAATGTATAATATTAACATTTTCGAAGTGTAAAAACACTAAATACTCCTGTTAAAAGAAAGAGTCCGCAGTCTATGGTCATAAGAAAAATGTACAAAAACATAACAAGTGTTTACGGTTTGAGTGTCCTCTCTGTAAAGCAATAACTGAATTTCTAGTTTCTGAATTTTGAAATCTGGCGTTTTTGCAGAACAGTAAATTGAGCGGACAGGAGAATGGGGTCAATTAGGTCGAGCCAGGAAGAATCTTCATTTAAAACGAATTCTCACAAAGTTAATTAAAACAAATGTTTGCCAGGTAAAAGGGAGAATTTATCTACATATTGATTAACGGTCTAAAAGAGTTGACTGACAACATATCCTTAAATTCATTCAGTGAGTAGTAACAGTCAAAGCCATTTCGCTAATGGCACATGAAACATGCCAGCTCACCCATAAGCAACTCTTCAGGGGCAACGTGCACCGTCACAAGTCTTCCAACATTGTTCCAACGATTCGAAGTTGTTTGCATTGCCAATGTATCCATTGAAGATGAACGGCTTACACTGTTTTACTTTAGGGGATTTATTGTAGTAGAAGCGAACAGTCGGAGCTCCACCGAACAAACCCGCGCGTTTGGGTAGACAACAACGCGGATCCGCGTCTGGGAGTACAAAATAAAGAGGGAAAAGTTGTAGGTTATAGAAATTTACGCTGTAAGCAGGCATTCCTGGCTCTATCAGAGGTATGATTGTTTCGTGCTAAAACTCGATCAGCGATCAAACTTTGAACCAACAAAGCCGAGACTGTTAAAATTCTCCTCTTTTTTGGCAAGGTGATATAACTCCGTCGATAAATCGTGACGCTAAAACAAAAACTAATAATAATAATACTTTATTCAAATACAGAGTACAAAGAGTATTTGAAAAGGAGGACCATGAGGTTATCCCTATTTAGGTCCCCTAACTAAAATTACAATCTAAAATTTAAAATTTTAAAATATCTATTACGTAAATAAAGCTACAACAAGAAAAACCTTCAAAATTACCTTACTTCCACGTGCTTACCTGCTGTAGCGACAATGAGAAGACAAACTAAAAGAACACGGACCAACATGACGCAGTTTGAAGAACTTCTCGAAATAGTTTCGAGCTTGTTTTTCCTGATTTACAACTGAGATGTACTCTCAGTGAAAAGAAGCTAAGGTTCTTTTATATCTTGAAGAACAGGGAACAAAGCGTAATAATCATGAAATTTGACCCAGCTGGTGATCAATCAGACTTTTTGCATGGCGGAAGTAAAGATGAGACAAATGACCTCGTTACAGCAGAGCAGGAAGTTAGTAATTACCACAACTGTAAAGCAAGTGAACTTGAGCAAAAACGTTTTGCTTCGTACGAGTAGGACAACAAATTAATTAAGTTCGTAATCAAATAACAACTTAAGACAAAGCGTGATAAATGTATATTTACATATTATTAACCATCTTCAATTAAAAAGTGCAGTAGTCAGTTTCATTAATGCCCAAATGCCCAAGAACTGGGAAAATAGCGTTTTGCGTGCGTACTTCCATACTCACGTGTCTTTTCCCGAGGAATCTAATGCGCGCGCAACGAGAAAATTGCAGTTCTGGTGGATGTCCGATTCTCTAACTCATGTGTTGCGAAAATATTTGTTGAAATTATGGGAGAGGAAATGGTAGTTTAAACTGGTTTGTTCTCTGAGTGAATAGAACGTCATTGCAGAACAGGGAAGAACATGTAATGATCAAGATGAACCGGATTTATCAGACTTCATTCAAGGAAGCAGGCTCTTCGAGAGAGCGGCGGAAATCGGACCTATCAAGAAAGCAAAGCAGAAGTCATTGACCTTGTAGCTAGAGCTACTAATAGTCGCAATGAAGTCATAAGGACTGATAAGTGACAAGCTAAGCTAAACAATTGACCTCGAACAAGCAGGACAGGAAGTTACTAAGCGTTGCAGTCAGGTAACAACTTTAATCGGATAAAGCGCGCTAAATTACATTTACGCATATAATCGAATCGTTTTTACTATTGCCGGCTATAAACTGAGAAAATATCTCTTACGACCTCAAGCCACTTTTTCTGTGGTGGCACAACTTCGCAAATGACACTTAAAACAGCGTTACATCTGGTGGCATTTCTAATCCAGGGGAATTTCATAAAAGGGGAAAAGAAATTAAGCAATGCTCTTCACAAGCTCCTCAGAAAAATCCAACCCGGGCCAACCAAGTCATAGAGCCAAAATCACGAGATTCTGACTGCACTAACACGAGACATTCAATGTGAATGATTGAGGATGCGTAAGTCAGTCATCTGATATAGAAGAATCAAAAAAGAGAACGAACACGAACACAAGACCGTGACTGACTATCCTAGAATGACCTAAATCTCCCGCCAAATGCCTAAATAGTCCCTAAACATCCAGGGACACCCCGCGAACCTCTCCATCGTGCCGTCAGAATGATAATTTCTGACTAATTCGTCCCTCAATCGTCAGAAATTACATCTTTCACAAACAGCAGCGCTTTTGTTATGATTTCGTGGGTCTCATTTCTTGTGCGATTACGTTCCCGCTAATCGCGAACACAACTAAACGGCTCCAACCAATAACTGGCAACATTCGCCTTGCGCGGGAAAACGCGCTCAAGAAGCCAAGTTCAGGAATTTTTGCTCTTTTGGTCAAAGTGCTTCTCACAAACGCTAAACCAAGGCAGATACAGGACTACTGTCGAAATTAAATCGAAAACCATAATGACAATGAAAGTCGGAAACAGGTTTGTATTAAACTGTCAGAACTGTCAACCAGAGAAAAAAGAGTTAACTACATAAACGACTGAAGTTCCTTGTAAGTTTACTTAATTTATTTCTTCAACATGAAATAAAACTTTTGTATAGCACTATTACACTTACGCTATTTACAACAAACATATTATCACTGATCACCTTGTACCTCGGAAGAGGAAAGTGTTACAACAAGAACAGTCACGCAATGCACTGACCCAAACAGAGTTCTTTCTCTGTGTCATGTCACACTGCAATAAGGCATCACGTGACAGGGAGAAATAACAGTGAAAGGCCCAGACTACAACCGAGCGGCTTGGTTGACAGGTCGAACTTCGGTTCGCCACGGGAACATAATACAAAACAGAGGCATCACGTTGGGAAACGCAGAGTAAGAACGTTTTCGAATTTTCCAGTGTAACGGAAACCAACACACACTTGTCAAAAATCAATCAAAATAAATTACTGTAAGCCGCGGTTCCCAGTAAATCGTTCAGAAAGTGATTCTAAACACTTCAAATAAATATTAAGTTTGCAACGTGTTTTATGGTTATAAATAGCCGAGAACGGCCACAAAATGATCTAGTAACTGCCTTTAATTAAAGGAATAGGAAGGGTTCTGAGGTGCTCCGCACCAGTTCCCCAGAAAACGCAGTACATCCTGGCACTCGGGGCTGTGAGAAACCTGGAAAAGAGAATAAGAAAGACATTTCAGGAAAAGGTGCTTTCCACTGATTCGTTACAGCGACCCTGGTACATCCAGGGAAGAGTTTCAGATGACACAAGCTAAACGAAAGTTTCTTTTTTTTTTAGCCTGGAGGGGCTAATTAACGTACTTAGTCTATACTGTGTGGCTATTTTGAAGTACTCGATAAACAGAAAGATCTGAAACATCTGTAATCGGTAGATCACATGGAGCATGCGCACCAAACCCACCTTGGTTGCCATGATAAACTTGTTCCAGTCCTCTTTATTAGCAGCTTTGCCCGGTCGTTTGAACTCGATTTTGTTTCGTAGAACAGGATATCCTAAAACACAAGAGGAGACTTTGTGGTTTGCTACCCTGTTCTAGCTCTCTTATCTTTTACGAAGTGAAATAAATCATCATGTTATCACCTGTTATGACACAGGGTGGTGATGTAATGCGAGTGTTAACAGCCACAAGGCATGCCTCATATGTGTCACGCTCATCTGTCGGCAAAACTTGCTCCACCTGTCACAAGTTTGAGGGATCAGAATTAGACAATGGGAAATACACATACTTTTAAAGACGAAAGACAAAGTCTTTCTCCCCATTTCAAACACACCATCTTTCATACATTCACTTGCAAAGGCACATACTGTAGTGGTAAAGAAAAGAAGTCTTCTTCTATATTTTCTGGACTATATTATCTTTTCAATCATTTCATTCACGCCAAGTGGACTCTTCTTCCACCCTTCCCATACACAAAACAAATCAAAACAACAGTTAGTGCCTTTCGCGGTCAGGGAAAATACGGGCTGTTCGAGTATTTCAAGACAGGTTCTAAACCAACCTTTTGATCCATTGAAACAGCTAACACCCACTCCTTGACTTCCTCGCGTTTTTCTTCCTGAAAACAACATGCGCCGTGGAGACAAAATATGTTATCACGTGTAGTTAATAAAAATTGATGTTACACTGAGTCGGAAAAAGGTTAAAATCTTGTTCTACTGTATTCACGATAATGCCTTGAGTTGTAACTAATCTTTAATTGTTGTCTTAGACATCAATCGAATTTTTTTTTTTTGGCTGATTTCCCAACTCACCGGTAAATGTTGTTTTTCAGGAACAGGGACCTCAAATGGAATATCAGTGTCGGCAAAATCACTGTTATCCAACATGTCCAGACTACCTTCCTCGATACCCTGAAGACACAAACAAGAAAATCAACTTCAAAAATATGACGAAAATAACAGGCATCTGTGAAGCATTTACCTTTCCCGTCAAAGCAACTTCATTTTTTCAATGAGTTTAATAAGTGACTCACCTCACTGAGATCAAGGTAACGGTTAAGGAATACAAAAGCCATATTGTCCCAGCCAACGGCCTGCCAGGAAGGAAATAATACTGTTATTTCTCTTCGTAATAGTACACAATTTAGAGCTTGTCCAAGCCTTCTCGCGACCGCGCGCACCAAAAACACAAGAAAGGCTGATTTCCAGATTACAAGAAACTACAGGTAAAGTTATGAGACTGATAAGTGATCAGAATGTTGAATACATTGCTTACCTTAGCCGTAACTCCAGCTTCGTAAAAGGCTTTATCACAAGGAATAACATCGGAATGTCGGAGAAGGGAAATCGACAATTTGGCCGCAAGGGTATCCTGTTGACAAAAAGGAAAAGTCGAGAGTCATAACCTGGAGAACTTTAAGTTCCATGTGACGGGAATAACATTGAGACCAATGAGCGCAAAAAGCTAATGTTAACGTCATACTGAGGGAATGACAAAGTTAGTGACCGCTTACCAGTGATTTGTGTTGCATGCAGGCGCATCTGGTGCTGTAATAATGGATGACCTCCAACATAACCTCAAATTCTTGAGCTTGCGGTGTACCAGCGGCTGATCCCTTACTCAAACCTTCAACCTAAAATAATCAACAACAGGTCACACTCTGGATAAAATAAGGCTCAGTCGGTGAAAATCAAAACAAAGAAACCGAACAAAACCCTTCAGGGATTTCCATCCATACTTCGTAAACCCCCGAACATGATACAAGAGGTGCAATGAAGATATTGCACTTACAATCTCAAACAGCACATCTCTCAGGTCAGCCCACGTGCGGTAACTGTCAGCAGATCTCAGTCCAGGCATTGATATAACGTCCGTTATAATCCTCTTGTAGATATTGAAGTTCTGTTGGTAAGAATAAAGGAAAGTGTCTAAGTACTAGCTTACTCTCCACCTGTTTAACAGAATTCAATCTATTCGTAAATTGTCAAGGCTTTATAGCTCACGCGGATGGAAAGTGAAACTGTATCTCAAAGGTTAAAGCCTGAAAGCTTTCTTTTTAGCAGGGTGGTGAGGGGGCTGAATAAGGCAACTCTGAGAGGTTTTATCTGCATATGAATTAATCTGTTCTCAGTTGAGAAAATACCTTACGTTCAACAGGATTCCATTATGAAAGTAACCAACACCAACACTTTTCTAGGAACCAAAACATGCTATTGTTGTTTATTCACCATCCTAACTGTGAATCCAAGCTATTGAGGGTTCGCAATGCTTTCTAGATAAGCATTAGTTGTAGCAAGCCAAAGTTTAAATATTTCTTGAAACACTAATTGATGAAAGGAGTTTACCTGAGGATTAGCTGGAGCACCGTATCTACCGAACAGGTCCAAGGCTTTCAGCGTGTTACCATCTTTGATCAGGTTAGCAGCGTACAAGGCGACGTATTTACTGAGAACTTCGTAGCCCTGAGGACAAAATGATGGAAGGTAACGTGACAAAATGTCACACAACAAAGAGTTTTGTCACTGAGGAGTATTGTCACAACGTAAGATCGCGTAATCCTAACATAACACGACTACCACAACTCTCACCACTATAGCTAGTCGTCTATTGGCCCGCTAGAGAGCTATAAAGTTACAAGGAAAAACGTCACGTAACACAATTAACATGTTGCACCCAATAATGTATCGTCACGAGATAACGACAACTAAAGCAAAAAGATGTCACGTAACGCAACATGACACAACTTGTTGTCGTAACGTAACGTTATGTACCGAAAAGCTCGTAAAAGTGACATAATACAACATCACGTCGGAGCAAGGTGTAGTGATGTCATACCTGCTGCTCGGCGGTTTCAATAGCTTTATCCCACTGTCCTCGTTGAACCATCATATCAAGACCCGCGATAACATCCACGTCGACGAGCTAAAATAACAGCGGTGCGGTGAATAAATCAGAGTTTGAGTTGAAGTTACAACTGACAACACGGCTTGAAAGTCATCGCATATTTGGCAGTAAACCCAGTAGACCCGAATTCATACAATAATTTTGTATTCTATATTAAATTTCCAAGCCAATTAAGTGTCTGGGCATACAATATAATAGTTATCAAATACCTTCTCGTGATATACTGTAAACATCCTACTTATGAAATGAGAAGACGAAGGGTAATTTTCTTATCTTTCATACTCTCTTGTAGAAACCAAACCCGTGCCGATGGACGTATCTCCAAACTTTGAAGTTTCTTAATCCATTTGTTTCATGTTATCAAAAATCAAACCCAATTGAGACTTTTCCCTAAGAGACTTGCTACGGTCACTTAAACTCACATTTCACCAGTGAAGAAATGATTTTGCTGACCTGTTCAGCCTGTCCTTTCTGTTTCAAGAATGCAACGTAAGCATCTTCCACATATTGCTCGTATCTAACACAGACGGAGAAGCAATACTTAAGAATAATAATTAGAGAGAGCTGTAAAGTAACATAACATAACCTCACGTAGCGTAACGTAACGTAACGTAACATAACATAAAGTCACATTGATAACGTATCGTCGAGAGTTCAAGACAAGAAAAAGAAATGAAAACCATGAACAAAAAGATGCGTGGTATACATAGCATGCCACGCCCTAAATCAATGATAAAATAAGAAACAAAATTGCCACGTACTTTGGCGCCATTTCCGCCGCGCATCTCTTGGCTTTGGGCCACAGTTCACCCTGGATGTAAACATCAATGGCTTCTTTAACCATCTCAACTCCAAGATACAATTCACCAGCCTGAAAGAAAAAATGTAAAACAAATCGGATCTTTGAGCTTCGCTGCTTAGTGCAAACACTATAACAGAGAAGTATGGCTACAAGTTGAAACAATTTCCAATCCCACCTTGCCATACATCAGCTTACATTTATTTCTCACAAAGAGTCTTCAAATCAAATACATCTACGCTAACCCTTTTCACGACAGGGTCTTTGACTTTCTATAAATGAGGGAATTCAAACAACAAATGCGTAAGTATACCACAGACCTGTTCATAGCACTTGATCTCTGCCAGTCTTGGACAGGCAATCTTTGCCACATCATAAGCTCGGTCACTAACGAATTTCATTGCTAGTTCGACTGCCTGAAAATTACACCACAACAGCAATCAATAAATAACACTGAATTACTCATTTTGCTATTATATTCGATGCACTGAGATAAGCAAATGAAATTATTCTTTCTGTGGCTGTGGGTCGGTCTGTCTGTCTGTCCGTCGGTCTGTCGGTCTGTCGGTCTGTCTGTCTGTCTGTCTGTCTGTCAGTCTGCCTGTCTGCCTTTCTGTCGGCCTGCCTGTCTGTCTGTTGGGCAGTCGGTTGGTCGATGTGTCTGTCTGCCTGTCTGTCTGTCTGTCCGTCCGTCCGTCCGTCTGAGGTCTCTCTCTTAACCCGATTTTGCTTTCGATTTCTCGCTCCAGTTATAGACAAACTAATCTTAGGTCACGATACAATGAGCGTAGGTGGGTACATCATTCAGATTTCAAACACACGACACTAACCTTCACCATGGCATCCTCCACTAATTCATGATCAGTGGTCATGTTGGGTGTGATCTTTATGTACATATCAATAGCTCTATTGTACTCTCCTTTCTTTTCCCAGTCTTTTCCTTGACTCAGTAACGACTCTGCCCCTCTGATAAAACAACACAATGTATCAGTTACTCACTAGGCTACGAGACAAATACCGTTTTAAAGGACAACTCCACAGTTAAAAATTAATTCCTTCTGTTAATTAAAATAAACAATTAAAAATATAGTTTGAATATTTTCGTTGTCAAGACGTATCTGCCATTTCGTGTTTACAATTTCCCGCGCATGCTATTTTGGAACCCAGACGTCACACTGTTACCCACAATGCCACAGTATGTGACGTCACAAGATAGCACTGGACAGCAGTATGGTACCTGTTTCCTTTAGACATAACCTCTCTGTCGTACTCGTCTTGCCATTGTTCCAGCTATTAAAAGAGAGTATGAGAGAAAAATATTACATACTTGACTAAGTCTTTATTACAGGAACAAATTAATTACAAAGCTTCGTCTTTTTCATACATTCTGATTAAAGCTCTGGTCCCTTCTTTCTAGTTTCGGCATAGTTATGGTTTCGGACACTGTGCATACCTTATGAGGTAAGTATTCCTTCACAACACGGAGAGCATCTGTCCACATGCCGGCTTCCTGGAATCCAGAAAACATTAATAAAACCTTAAAAAACCTGAACGCACAACAGGAATGTTTTAATTTTTATGATTCGGTTTAACCATGGATGTCCACCGAGTATCAGAGTCAAAGAACCGTTATCACTATTCAGTGTTGAACTTACTGGGACAAGACACGCGTATGTCAGTCTCAGCTGATCCTGGTTAACTTACCTTGTAATAACGCGCGGCTAGTTCTGGTCTTTGAGCTCGCAGAAGAAACGTCTCCGATTTTTGGTATTCTTTTTTGTCAAATGCAACACGGGCCTAAAATTAAAAAGTGAATCATAATGAGCAAGTTAATAAGTTGAATAAGAAAATATTAAAGGATAAGAAGCTCTCCAATTTTGAGGAATGCCAAAATTTTACCGGAAGCCGTTATTTTAGGCGATTGTGTTACATTCGAAAGGATGGCTAAATATGATAAACCCTCTGAATAAACGCTTCAAATGATAGAAAACACAACAGAAATGCCAGTCTGTCCACGAATGGCACGGATGGTCAAAATTTGGAAAGATGAAAACGGATTAGAAAAGGCGGCCATACCTGTCCCACTAACACGTCAGTAACACTGTCAGGATCATTCTCCTCTGCCACTCTCTGAGCACTGTCCCAGTCCTGGTTGTGGACATACCTAGAACAAGAGGTCATCGAAAACAAAAAAAAATTCTCTGGTTTAGTTTTTTCACCAAGTTCGTAAAATATAGGTCCAGAGATTTGGAATCTGTTTAACAAATAGATTCCACGTTGTCGTGCGTCTGTTCAGCAAAAGATCACAGATGACGTCAAAACTTGGGAAGAACAAAAACGTGAAACACGAACCCTCTGAACCGGAGGCGATAGCCGAGTGTGCCATTGATATTCTTACCTCATTTTGACGTTTGCTGTGATCTCTTAGTGAACAGACGAACAGCAACATGGAATCTACTTGTTTTATATAATAAGGAACCAAAAACGACATGTTAATGACGTTATCTATGCGTCTGTCTTCCGATAGATCATAAGTAAGAACCAATCAAAATGTGAGAATTATTCGGCATATTATATAATGCCATAAAATCCACTGGGCTGCGAATGGTGTTCATGTTCTTGGTCAGTTAACTTGCCAAGTAAAATAAAAACTTTCAAGTTTAAGTCACATTATTTTCTGATTTTCTGATGGGAAGATATGACTTCGTACCACACTTAGACCCTTTTTTGCCCAAACAACACTAAAATTATCAACACTCTTACAGGAAACCAAGATCCACATTAACTTAACTTCACTGATGATTACAAATTGAATTTCATTTTAATAAACTCACATGAGCACAGCCTCTTTGGATTTGCCAGCTTTGATGAATTCTTGTTCAGCTTCTGTAAACTTGCCCTCATCCTCCAGGAACATAGCGTACTTGAGATGAATGTCTGGCAACTTGGATTTCATCGCCGTTCGGGACAAGTCGAAAGCGAATTCAAAAGCACTGAAAACAAAGTATACCTCTTGTTACAGTTGAATATTACGCTATAACAAAAATCATCTTTTCACTACTGTGTATAAGACAATCATTGAAGTAGCACTCCTTACCAGTTCTCTGCGGCGTAATCTATTGCAGACTCCAGCAGACCAAACTTGGTTAACAACTTTACGGCAGAGTCTCCTCCTGACAAAAATAAATCAGGATTTAATAATCAACAGTGAACGAAATAATGCCAGATGGAAATGTAAAACGAGCAAGAGGAAAAAACAATAACAGACAAGAGAATCAACAAGTACCTATTTAAAATCACAACTGAGATATAAGTTTGTTCTGCACAAACTTACCTAAACTCTTTGCCCACAGGTAAGCGACTTGTTTAGAAGCATTTTGACTTCCATGTTGTTTGGCAACCTAAAGAAACCGCGTACAATGAATTAACTTAGTTGCTCACTTATTAGCGTGGGCCAATTATTTTCCCGGCTCGTCTGGTGGCCGAGCCTAATTTGACAAACACCGAAAATATAACGTATTGGGTAAATGTAACTAAATCTTCACTTTTCCTCTTCTCGTTATTCTTTTCGGCGTACAGATATTCTAAAACCACGAAAGACTAATACAGACGGCATGAAATGGGATTCCGCCCACTCCCCACTGTGAGAAAAGTAATTGCTCTCCTACCCTCCCCTCTTCAAATACACGAACATGACTGACCCTGTATGCCTCCTCCCACATGTCTTGATTCCTATACATGTTCACGGCTGCTTTCCAGTCCCTCGCTTCCAAGAAATGATGTTCAGCTTGACGCAGTTGACCTTCAGCCTCCAGTTCCTGTACAAAGAGAGTCGAATGCGCATGGGCATGAATGAACACGTGAGATATAAGTTTGACCGCTGGTCCTTCCAGAACATCTGTGTTGACAGAAACAAAACTGAACAAGGAGTTTGAACAATGTGTAGCATTTACCTTTGCCAAGTGGATGTGCGTGTCTGGGAGCAGATCTTCGTGGTGAATAGCGACAAGCCTGATCATGTTGTCGAACTACCAACAGTAGAGGAAAGAGTCAATTAACATAAAACACCACACGCAAAATCCAAACGCTTTTATGCACCATAGGAGGAGATCGGATTTTTTAACCCGGGCTAGGTCTGATAGATGTGGATGGGGTTTCAGTTTTCCAACGTAAGTTTGAGATGCTTAATTTTCAAATTCGTTGTTTTGGTAAATTATTTACGGTAGCCTTTATTTTGGGATAGATTCAGCGGCTCATACAATTGTAACAGAGAGGAAAAACTTATTTTGCCGTTTGGGATGGAGCAGGAAAAATAGACACTTCATACCCCTGATAAGGAGTAAGGACATGCAGATCTCATTGGAGGACCCCCTACCCCTCCCCAACAGTTCCTGAGGCAAAACAGCTGAAAAAATATATATATACAGATAAGTGTACACATACTTTTACAAAATAATTTAAATCAAAAAGATCCACGAAGACATTTACCTGGCGATGTTTCTTGTACATATTGATGGCCAAGTCTGGCTCCTCAACAGTGCAATATAATCTAAGAGAAATTCAAAAGGCATTTACTAGTTGGGATTACTTGTTTAAATATCAGCTGCAGAAAATTTATATTCCCATGACCTTAATGATCAACAATATATTGATTACAAATGAATATATAATAGATCAATCCTATCTTCAAATTTATTGATTGTGAAGAGAAATTAGCTGTTGGTTATTCTCGGGATTAATATCATTACGTGAAGTTTATGTTGAAAGAAATTTGTTTTTTAAATTCTTTTTTAACGTTACTGTCACTTTAATTAGGCGAAGAGCCAGAGACTTTTATCACGAGTGATGAGCGAATTACTTCTCGGCCTCCTTGTATTTGCCTTGCGCTTCCAGCTCTTGAGCCTGCGATATGTAGATGACAGCTACTTCCTCTTGTGTCATGCACTGAACTGCAAGCTGCGAATATTCAGAATAAAAACGATTTAGCCTTCATCTAAAAACAATTTGTTAGCGCTGGTAACAAATTGTGGTAACAACATTTTTGAAGAATGAAGTAAAGACAATGAGAACTATCAAGGAATGTTACCTTGTGCGCAGCCTCGTACATGTTAGCCTTGGTGTACATCTCAATAGCAGCCCGAGGGTCCCCTCCCTTGACAAAATACTTCTCTGCAAGCTGAAAACCAGAACAAAGCTTTTTAGTGAGCACATATAGTCATTACAATAAAGACCTTGAGTGCGAATTTGGCATACATACCTTGTACTCTTGAACTTGAGAGTAGTGTTGAGCAATATGGTGATAATACCTGGACATAGGAAATGTGAAATAATAAACTGTGGTCCATTGGAAACTTGCAAGGCACTTGCATGGCAACTTCTAAGAGACAGAATAATTTGCTGGGGCAGTTGTAACGTGCCAGTCCAGAGTTCAACCCCCTTGGCCGCGCTTTGCAAGTAACGAACTTGCCAGCTGGGATTCGTAAAATGTTCTTGTTCAACATAGTGGTCAGTTCCGACAATTTACCAAGACAGGTCCAACGGAACTTTGTAACTTTACTCTTACTAACCTTTCGGCCACATTATCATCCTGCAGCTCAACAATCTGAACAGCTTTGTTCCACTGACGAGCTTGAATGGCTGCCTCGATAGCCTTGATTGAACATCTGAGAGAAAATAGAGTGAAAGTTCAACATTAATTGAAACCTGAAATCACAAATCTGTTCAGTGAAACTTCGTTATCTGTTTTAGTTTGCCCCTGATTACATTTCCTGGACCCCACTCTAGCAAACAAACTGTTAAGGCAATCAATTTAAGTCATCACAACACTAAAATATAAAGAAATAACGATCATCACAAAATTGAATTTTTAATGTTGTGATCACAGGTGTTCTGAGTCTATTCCAAACGTTCTCTCATAAGAAGTCAACAAGCGAGCCCAGCCTTTTTGAGAAACTCTTTTTCACCCTCCTTCCAGGGGAAATCAAAAGGGGTTCTGCTCACACAGTGGAAAGGAGTTTAGAGGGAAGAACATTGTATCGTTTCCATGTTGTATTTACTCACCCAGCCTCGATGTAGTGATTGATAGCAGCATCCAGTTGTTTCTGGGAAACCAGGTAATCGCCCCAGTCCTCCTCTAGTTTTACAACCTCTCGAGGGAATGCCACCCGGGAAAGCTCCACAGCTGGACAGAGACAAAAGGGAAACAGAAAGATACAGCCACTGAATAATCAAGGGTTAATAACAGAGAGTGCATGTATAAGAGTAAGAGGCTGATTTGAGGGTTTTCACTGTGTAAAAACAAAGAAATGTTTCGTACCTCTCCTATATGCATTCCCTTTGCGATAAGAATCCATCGCAAGGTCATTCTTGCCAACTTTCTCGTAGAGCTCTCCAGCCTAAAAAATGACCAAGAATTATACGAGTACATACAAAGGAACAAGTAACCAAGTTAACTTAATCAGTAACTTCAATAACATGGCAAAGCAAAAGATTTGTTTGTAAGAAATTTACCTGTTCATACAGTCCTCCCTTAAGAAGAGCAGCTGCAATCCTCCCGAGCAAGTCAGAAGAATTGATTAACTCCTGTCAAGAGGGAAAAACATTCACGTTAACGTCGTGCAGTCCAATCAACTGATGAACATTTCTTAATATTATTATGCTATGAACTCTATGTACACCGAAGTCTCTCCTTGTGAGCTCTCTAACAAGAAGCGTCCCCTTTAAGGAGCTCAGTCACGGTATTTTGGCCACGTACAAAATGACCTTTAAATTGAAGGAAACCTGAAAATAGTAGTTTACTAAGATAGAAAAACACTTATGAGATACTACTAAATCATAAAGGAACAAGGATGATTGAGGATGGAGAAGATTAACACGGATTACAAACGACGAACTTGAAAATTTTAGGCCAAATTTTTAAGATGCGCAGCCAGCCGTGACGTGGCTCCTTTAAAAGAACGTCCCCTCCTTCCCTTGATGAAACAAACAGCAAGCCTGACAGACCCACCTCTCTGCTCATAGTCAGTCTCGCAGCCTTGGCAGGTAGACCAGCCTTCAGATACAAGTTGATAGCCTCCATATAGTTTCCTTCTCTCTCTTTCACCTACGGGCCAGAATCAAAGAAACAAAAAGGTCAAACAGAGACATTTCTGCTCACTGGAAACAATGCTTTTGAAAAGCGCACTTGAGGCATAGTTTCCTTCGACGTATTGGTTTAGGTAGCCAATTTAGACTCGTAAGTACTTAAAAATAGTTTCTTTAACTAAGGTTACGTCTGTAGGCTATTTCTAACAGTTGGAACTGCAGAAAGCTTGAGACAGTAGTGCCAAAAATTGCACCATAAGACCCGATATAAACCTGCCAGAAGAGGATTGAATCGCTACCGTATCTTAAACTTCTAACGGATTCAAAGAGCACAGATTTCCACTGTTGACCCGAACATGTGCTTTGTGATGGACGTACCTCTCCAGCCTTTTCCTCTTGTGCTGTCTCCGAGAGCCACTGGTAATGATTAGCACGTAAATTATCCAGCTCTGGATGGCCCTAATATTAAACATAAAACGTATTAAAACGAGACTAGTCGCAAGAAGAAAACAGCGGATAACATTTCCACATGGGCTAAAATGTTTGCAAAAACCTGGAAGATTGAACCACAAAACCCGAGTTTCTTCAGATGTTACTTACCAACGTAATGACTACATGCTATCACCATGAGCATTGAACAGCTTTGGTTAAAGAAATTCAGAATTGCATGCAGACTCACTTGACCTCATTTAAATCTCATGTAAAATGTCCTTATTAAGCACGTTATAGCCTTCGTAATATTCGTTTTGAGAATTAGTTTGAATATCAATACGAGAATGAGATAATACATCACATTATCTTCCGTAAACTGCAAAATCAGCATCCAGCCGTCAGCTGTTGGGCGTTTCAGTGTTGTGATCAACGTTTGCTGATTACCATACCACGTGGTCTCCCATACCAAGTGGGTCTTCCCCGCCCCACAAATACTCACTGCCCCCTCAATGGAATTAACAGCATGTTCTCCATACCTTGGCTTGAGCTACAGCAATAGCTTCGTCCCACTTGTGCAGTTCCTGGTACATCTCAATGGCTTCATCCACATAGCCTTGCTCAAGAAGAATGCTCTCAGCCATCTTGAAGTTCTTGTCCAGCACTGCCAGCCTGGCTCTTACTCTCACGTGATTTGTACCGTCACCACCCTGGTAAACACAAAAGCAAAGCTTAAAATTCTCAATTCAATCCCCTACTACCGTTTTCTAAATATAAATCTAAATCTAAATCTTTACTGTGCAAGAAACTCCTAAGCGGAAGATATGCACCCAGAGACACGGTCAACAGTTTCTTAATCGTGTATGTGGTTATGTCTTTATAAATATTAGGTCATTAATGTCAGGGTCCCGTAAAGGAAAGGCTTTAAGACATTCAGTAAAGGAACCATAATGAATATATTGGGGTAGATAGTTCCTCTCTGGTATGGTGGGAAGAAAGCTTATCTATAACAGTTCTTGTGTGTGTGGACGTTTCCATAATGGTGCTGTCCAGTGGATTGTCTGATGGCGCAGCCACGTTCAACTAAGACGAGAGCCTGAAGATTCTGGACAGGACAATTAGCACTTGATGGATGAATCGATATTCAGTTAAAGCAGTTAGGCTTACCATTTCTTCTGCAGATTGCTCAGCGATCTTGTTTATTTGACGTAAGGCCTTTGATTTCGATACATCACCCAGAGCAGCAAAACACCGCTCGGCAATATGCAGCTGCCTCGCCTCCAGGGCGAGGCGACTCAGTGTCTTCCACATGGCCTCTGTTTCCAACGACATCTCCAGGCTCTCAAGGAAGGCCACAGCCCTGAAAAACATTAAATAACATACTAGACGTCAGTATAAAAGGCAGATCGTGTAAGGTCCTAATCCAATTCATATTGCGAAATCACGATGAACTGCACTGCCAAATTATGTATTCCTAAAGTTATTTAAGAAAAAGAAAACATGTGCCGTGTTTCTATCGAGTTTTAGTATAATTCTGATAGCGTTCTATCACGAATGCTGTTCTCTAATTGGCTACGCTATTCACTATCTATTCTGATCTATTCTGTGATAGATAGTGAGAAGCGTAGCAGTGTGCCCTTGTTAAGAAAATGACGGCCGCTTCCTTGCGTTTTCGAAGTGTCTGTGAAGAGGATTTAGATGACGTTTTGAACGGCTAGTAGAAGCGTAGCAGTGTGCCCTTGTTAACAAAATGACGGACGCTTCTTTGCGTTCTCGAAGTGTCTGTGAAGAGGATTTAGATGACGTTTTGAACGGCTAGTAGATTTATACTAAAACAATTAGATTATTTGCTCGTGATTTCTATGCGCGATAGTTGACGAGGGCGCAAGAAATCTCGAGCTCATAAAATAGAAACACCATTTTAAATCGATCAGCGCGCGTATTTTCTTTGGGCTATTTTCTTATTATACCTATTACGCAGCTACATCAAAGAGTTATTAGCTACCTTGGGAAGTCTCCATCATCAATGGCTGTACCAAACTCAATCAGTCCTTCATCCAGAGTGTAAGAGATGGTAGTCACACCTTCATTCACCAGAACCTCTGTTTTACCGTCAGCCCGCTCAAGATCAATGATGTCTCCCTGTCAAGTGAGTTTCAAACAGTCAGCATAAGACAATATTATTTTTGTACCTTCGTACAGTTTCCAATTTAATGCAAACATTGGCTAAGGGCATGTCAGTTTATCCCAAACAAGTACAAAGTGAAATTCAATTCAAAGCGGTGAAATTGGTAGTGCAAATAGGTAAATTGTAAGTATACAATTCTGATTTATGTGAATGAAAACACAAAAACTACGTACGGATATTGAGACGAAACAAAAAGAAACGAATTAACGGTTCACGACTAAACGACCGACGTCATTCAATAAACGATGAGTAGGAAAAAATATCACTACTGGCAAACAAAGCTGTAAAACAGGACAAATAAATAATCTGTGGTCGGCTCCTTTAGTCGTCGCCTCAAAATCATATATTTATCCACTCCTCCAATAAATTTTCCTGAATATTATCCGCTTTTAAAATTTTTGCTGATTATTTCCTTTTACAATTTTGCTAGGTGTTTGTCGCTGATTATTTGCTTTTAGAATTTCGTAAGATATTTACCCATTCTACGCTGATTATTCGCTTTTTGAATCTTGCTAGTTAATTATCCATTTTTACGCTGATTTCTTGCTTTTAGAATCTCATGAAATATCTAGCCATTTTATTACAGCGGGGAATTGAAGAGAGAATTAACTGGATCAATTAAAACATAATTAGTTAGTTTCCTTTCTAAAAAGACCGAGCTGATTTTGTTTATTTGTGGTGATAATCGCCTAGGAATATACTGCGGTTAACAAAAAAAAAACAAGCTTGCTGATAGACACTTGTATCACGATCTTCGCTTAATTCTCTCTTCGGGTTCGAACGCTAGGTGTTGGGATACGATATATATCATAGGGGAAATTATATTCATTTCAGGTTGACTCCGCACAGTAACTGCTATGTACGTGTGTTAGCACCGGAATTGTTTATTCATCTGCGGAGAGCAAGGATTTTCCTTTATGAACTAAGTGTGAGTTCACGTTGTGACAAAGTAAGAATTAGGTCCAACACTCGTGCTTAGCTGGTTAAAAGAGAATCCTTGTTTCAACCTTATTTTACCTTTTATCTTTAAATAATATCGGTTAACCATTGTTGTAAACTCGGTAACTTAGAAAGCGAGGAATCTCTAGAAGAAATGTTTACTATCGTTTGTAAACTTATTCTCCATTGTAAAACCTACTACTTCATTCCAAGGTGTTCTCAGCTGCAAGATCGGAAAATGAGCAAACCTTACCAGATCAACTTGTTTGATTAAGTCGCGGAATCGTTCACACTTTTGCGGCCTGAGTTCGCATAATGATAAGGCTCATTTGCCTCATTAAAACCGAGATCGCTAGTTTAAGTTGCCACCTCAGAGTTCCTTTGTTCTCAGTCGGACTAGTTTTCGTTGAATTTCATATATTTCTTCAACCGTAAACTTGAATTCTTTTCGATGGCAACTTAGGATGAGTTACTAGGTTTTGGCTTAGTGAACTGTTTTTCTGTGTTGGAATTTAGACCTTAAGATATTTTCCTTTTTGCAAATTTTTGCACGATCAAACAAACCTTGCTCATTTCGCATTCCCTTTATTCTCGGGTCTTGCGGCACCTGAAAACACCTATTTTCGCATATGAATGGACTGTAATCGTGTGAAAAACAATTAACTTATTTCTTTTCGCATAAATAGAACGACTTTGTAACTAGTCTTGACTCTTCAATCACTCTCTTCTCTGACACTGACGTTGTAATCTCGCTACGTTACTCCGTTAATAAACCAGTGGAACCGAAGTTCATGGCGAAGTTCTTGTTCAACCTACATACCTAAAATCTGTC
This sequence comes from Orbicella faveolata, assembly GCF_042242905.1. Classification (NCBI taxonomy): domain Eukaryota; kingdom Metazoa; phylum Cnidaria; class Anthozoa; order Scleractinia; family Merulinidae; genus Orbicella; species Orbicella faveolata. The sequence goes on from NW_028301577.1 coordinate 2,868,942, forward strand.
CCGTCACAAAATTGAAAATCAATCTTTAAATTCCCTTGATCAAACAGTAATAATAACAGTATAATAAGATTTCACTTGAATCAATCAAACAAGGAGAAACAATGGCCCTGTCCACAGTCTACTCCTAGGAACAATGACGTAGTTGTCTGTTGTTCGACATTGTCAAAAAGTTTGGTGACAAGCTGAGTTATACTGTTGATGTGCAACAATGCATGAATAGGACATGATCACACTCTGGTATATACAGGGCTTCTCACTTACCTTGATGGGAAACATAGTGACCCTCTCAGGTGAGTCGATATTGTACCACACGCACAGATTCCCTCTGTTTTGGGCGACTACCACATCACTGAGAGGCACCCACTGTACATACGTACAGTAGTTCTGGATTGTTGTACGCACTTGCGTTTCCACATCCAGGAGATGGAGCTAAGATTAAAAAAAAAAAAAACACTCAATCAAGTCTTCTGGCTACTCCGGGCTGGTACTTAGTTCCACTTAGCATAACCTGCCATCACGATTTCATGAGTCTGTAACCATTTCAAGAGATTGGTTGTACAGCAATCTGAAAAAATCTTGTACTTGACAATTTCCTTATTTTCCTCAGCTGCTTGTTTGATATTGTGTTCATCTAGAACAGAAAGATAACTACAGTGAAAGAGAACTCACCCTTAATTTCTTGTCTCGAAAAAGGAGTGTCCTTCCAGTTTCGTTGAGCTAAGAAAGTAGTTAAATATTTGTTCAATCTGAAATCTTTTTTAAAGTACAACGAAAATGAAAATAGATCACAGAACCATACAGTACAAGTGATATAAAGAAAACAAAACTAAGGAACCTTGCATCAAAATTATAAATCTTAACATATCTTCTTTACTTTGCCCTCATTCAAAAACAGGGAACAGAATGGTTAAGTTATGAATAGATGGTTTTCACTGTCACGCAACAAAAAAATAAATCGAAAACTATTCAGTGGATAAAGTCAAGAAATTTTGATATTATAGGAGACAGGTAAAGGAGACACTTCTCCAATTTTTGGGTCTCTGCGTTTTCCCAAACTTCAGATATTCGTCGAAATGTTTTGCGCAAATTTACAGAGCCCAGTATGGAGCCGCCATGTTGGTGGAGCTCTGTGCTCACCATGTTGGTGGAGCTCTGTGCTCCACCAACATGGCGGTCGGAAAATAGTGCAAACATCTGGAACTTACTTTGGCTATCTAGGTGACTAATTATCTGAACTGAACCAACAAACATTTACACAAGCACTTTTCCTAACACTGTAACTCCTAAAAAGGCTAAAAATCATTAGATAAGTGTACATTTCTCCACAAACGCGATCGGAGTGGTATGTCACGCACCGACATAACTCTGAACTTCAAACGGCACTGGTTTCTAAACCAAGCACACTATTGAGCTGAAAAGTTGTAAACAGATTTAAGTTTAGATCCCCTTACGCCTTATGAGGATAAAAATTTTCGTGGCTCTTTAGTTTTGGATTTTGGAATTTGATGACGTCACGTGAAAACGATCTATACAATCCATGGTGACTCCTACATTGTAACTAGAAACAACCCACTCCCATCCCCATGCAAAAAGGTTGGGGATATTCGTCGTCTCACTTAGGGGTGTAAATCACAGAATTTGGTCTCTTTCAGGGTGTTGATAATGAAACACCAGTATTTTCAGACATCAACGTATCTTTTAGGGTAGCACTTGTAGAAATTATTAACAAACGTTATCATGTCCATTTAAAGAGGTATCTTTTAAGGGGTCAAACAAAGCTCAACCGAGGGCCAAATTGGTCTCCTTAATAGAGGTTTAATTCAAACTTTCTGATGAGTATCCCTGACCTTTTCACAATACTGATTGATTAACAAGAGTCAGAAACTTTAGACATACAAAAGCAAAGTTTTAGCAAAAACGGTACAGTCATCTCCTGACTCAGAGAACTTCAAGGAGTAAGTGATGTACTTCAGTGTCAATAGGGTAATACTTACCTCCAACCAATCAATTCTTGAATCATGGTTTACTGTTGCAACATTGAATCCACTTATCAGATCAACTGGAAAAATAAAAAAATAGATAAACTTTCTTTTATCAGTAACCCAGAATGTTAATCTGTCAACAATACTTTTAATTATCATAATTTCCTTACTTACCAACAGTGATGGTCTTGAGGTCTACCAAGTATGCCATCTTTTTGTTATTGTCAACTCCTCTTTGTTTCCTTTCATTCAGCCGGACACTTAAATAAAGATATCAAGAGAAAATTATTTTAACGCAGCCTTGTAATAACCTTGTTGGTGCTGGGCCATATCGCATAGTAAACAAATAACCCACACAGTCGGTCAAAAAAATTTTCCATGTGCTAGAGAGTTACACAATAGGTCTTACCCAGCAACCTTACCTAGCACGATTAACCATCAAGCCTTGATTACGTGAAATTGTTTCACACCATAGGCACCTTCGTGTTATTTTTACATGGGTATTCCTTTCATCTTTGCTGATAAATTGGGAATTTGTTCATGATAAAATTTGCAAATATTAGCTGCATTTTCAAACTGATCAAGGCTTGGTGGTGATTTCTACTAGTCTGAGGTCATCATGCATAGAGGCTCTATTTTACCGGCTTTACCTGATTAAATGAGGATTCATAAACTCAGTTCTCACAGTTCCCAGAATTTCATTGTTTCCATATTCAACAAGTGACAGCTCACCAGCATTGAAAACCATGCAGACCTATAAAACGGCATTTAGACACATCATTACTCCACACATACTTTATAGCCACAGATAAAAAGACTTTCAACAAAGAGTAAAACAACTGTACAACAGAATGTAAAAACACCATACTGAGCCACTTCTGTTCCTTTTAGATATCTAAACTAAACATGCTCTAGACAAGTCATGTGCTGTGCTGTTGGGACCATCAATTCCAAACACAGTTGTTTTGCTGACCAGTGTCAAGTAGAACACTTAATTTTCAATCTTTTTTAGTTGAAGAAAGTCATAACTGGGAACATCAATCATGTTGAATTGAGTTCAATTTTTTCAAAGTCTTGTTTTTCCCTCCAAACACACACAAAAGAAACAATTCATATGTAAAACAGTTTATCCTGACAGAAACCAACTTAAAGAATCAATATATACTAATATCATACATTTTCATTTTCAAAGAAGAACTTTTCATTTCCACCTGTGCCTTGCCAAGGAACCTAAAACGAAAGGGGCAAGGAAATTAATATCTCAAAAACATGCCAATGAACTTAGAGATCAAAAACATAAACATAAGAAATCACCAAGAGTTTAGAAGATTGAAAGTAACATATTTGTCAGTCTGTCAAGAATCTAGACCAATCTACAGCACATTTGAACAATTATTATTGTTCAAAATTGTAAAGGTAAAGCCTGCATACAAGCCAAGTGGCCCATCAGGCCACAGCCTATCCAGGTTTCTGTAGCATGAAACAACTAGGAGTATTTCTATTCCCCCCTGGATGGGATGCTAGTCCATCACAGGGTTACCCCCCCCCCCCCAGCATTAAATTTGCCGGTACACATTTATACACCAGGGCGGAGAGAGGCACTGTGAGAGTAAAGTGTCTTGCCCAAGAACACAAAACAATGTCCCCGGCCAGGGCTCAAACCCAGACTGCTCGATCTGGAGATGAGCGCATTAACCATGAGGCCATCGCACCTCCCATGAGCTGTGTTAGATTATGGAATAGTTTTTAATTATTAGATTGCACTAAAAGTTCAATTTTTCAGTCACTGTTCATCCAAAGCTAAAAGGTTTAACCTTGGAGGACATATGGTAGCAAAGATTATTTATTCATTGTTATGAATTATTTACTTCAAGCATACACACCTCACTAAGCTTGTTATATGTAAGGTCCCCAACAAGGAGAGTGTCTGTTGTGTATGCCACAAGAAATCTGTCCTTACCCATGATGCTCACTTTATCAATCTATGATACAGAAAAAATTATGTAACAATTACAGCTGGAGACTTAATACTAGTTTAGTATACTCTGTCTTTTGGACATCGTAATCAACAACTGTTGCTTAAGACCTTCCTCACCCTTCCTCTTACAGACTTCATCCTATTCATTGTCAAACAAATTACTGTACTCAAAGAACTGTACAAACTGCACCCTGCTGTTGTCCAAGGTTGACTGTACTACACTCGGAGGGGGTGCTACAAATGATTAGTAACAACATTAGCTAATAAACCCATTAGTACAATCTTACGGCTTTTTAGCTTTTTACCAACACTTGCATGTGTTGTAGAGATGTTTACGTGACTAGGCTTGTGTGTGATAATATTTGAAGCAGTCTGGTTCCTCTTTTGTCTTAAATCATCAAGTGAGAAAAAAAAAGGAAAACAAAAAATGGCCTGCACAAACACTAGTTGGCAAGACATACTATTTTTAGTGTTTGTGTGGCTTTTGCTTTTTCTTTCCCTCAATTATTTTTAGTTTCTTCTCACTCAGTGAACTTGCAGAAAAGAGGAAGGAGTGCTCATAGTTTAGGGAGTGTGTAATAACAAAATCTGACGTTTTACTATATACAATTTTTTCAGAGACAGTTTTTTATTGAGGAACTGAGACTAAGTTGTCAAATTCTTGATATTGAGATTTAAGTAAAATTTGCTCAGACACTTCACTTTACACGATCCATTCTGCACACAATTTGCAAATCTAAATTAGAGAAAGAATGAGTACCTCATATCCATAATGTGATTTGAGAACAACACGGGTGCCTGATGACAAGTTCTTTACAATGACCTGCAATGATAATAACATATTTCAGCCAAGTGATATAATTTACAAATTAAATACACAGAGACAAAGTATTGTAAGAATCTCAACCAGTGTTCTTAAACTCTCTCTCTGTCCATATGTTTGTTTGTTGTCTTTGTTCAATGGTTTGCCTTCAATCTCATTTACAGTGTATTTAATATTTTGTTGATTTGTTTAAAATCAAACTACTTTTTGCATGGCTCTCCTAAAGTTGTTGTTGTTGTTTTATTCAGTATGTAGCCCTTCATATTCATAAGTTTATCAATAAAGAAAAAATACTAACCTGACTAAGCCCAACATAGGTCATCTCAAACTTGTTCTTGTAAACTGATCGTCTTAAACAACAGTCAAACAGTTCCACTCCACCACACAGAGTTCCCTTTATGAAAATAGCATTCAGAGATTAAATACAAAAGCAACTTTGCATGTATTTTAACATGTATGACTCAGTTTTATAATAAAAGGGGTGGGAACCACTTACAGCAACAAGTCTGGAGCCATCTCTTTTCCAAGCCATGGAGGTGATAGTGTAAAGATTTGGAATTTCTTTGATCTTTGATTCATCCCACGAACCCTTCCTTGGACTCCAGTTAAACACTCGTAGCCTGTTATAACTTCCTACCACTACAGACTGTCCGCTGGGACTACAAATCGCCACGGTAAACTCTTTTTCATCATCATCCCTGGTGTAGTCAAAGTTCTGTAATATCCTCCCTAGCAAAAGAAAAGATTCAAGTCATAATCATATTGAAGAAGTTCAAAATTTGTTAAATGAATATCCTCAAGCATTTGCTTGAAACTGGTAGCATTGAAATAATGGTCTATAGCTATATGGATAATAAACTTCGAAAACTTTTAACTAGTAGACATAGTAGAAAGGAATTTCTAAGAGCTGCGAAAAAAACAAAACTTTCTAATCCAAGCTAAATTCATGTTTTAGACATGTCATGTGTTTTTCCATATTCTTATCTGTTTCAATTTTCACCCCGAGAGTGGGTTCCTGTGATTTGTTGAGTACTGTTTTTCAAAACGGACCATTTTTGGGTTGCCTGTGAACTACATGTAGCAGTATGTTTTTACACTTATCAAAGTCATAATCAGACTCGATAATAGACTGTCACAAACTTGTAAAGAAATCTAACTACCATGCTCCTTTATGAAGAGATATACAAGAAGGACAATACACTGAAAATTGTTTTACCTTCTTTTCCGTAAGCTATAATTCTTTTATCACATCCTGCAGCCACAATTGAAGAGCCCCAACATAGAGCATATGGAGGACATGGATGTTTACACAACTGTCCCTGAGATAGTAAAACAGGTGAATGAAGAAAACTTACATTGATGTATAACTACATAGTGATGTTTCCATTTTATACAAATTTTGTACAAATATCATACAAATGCTGTGGATATTTTTGATCAAGAAGATATAAGGACGTGACGGACAATTTGCCCAAAGTGCAATACCGCTAAGACCTTAACGCGCCCACCGCATTGCTGCTTTTAAGCTCCCTATACTAGATTTAGATTTATATATATTGTATAATTTTGTCTCTTAATTATATCTAAGGGGGCCGCTGTAATTGGCTAAGCTGTAGTGGCTCCCCTGGCCATTTTGTTTTGTTTTTCTGTCTGTTTTTGTTGTTGCTTTTTTTTGTTTTTTGTTTTTTGTTTTTTTTTTGCTTCCTCTTCTTTTTCTTTTTCTTTATATGTAATAGAAGGCCGAAGCTTAATAAATAAATAAATAAATAAATTTACATCACAAAATATTAGTGATGTTTTCATGTCCTAACAGGCCCTTTGTAGGAACAACTACTGTAACATTATCAGGACTGTGCTCTAGAAGTGCCCAGGTGCCACAGGCAACTGACTTTTGCCTTTGCACTACTGGAAAAACTTGAAAGTAATATTAATAAAGCATATAAAATTGATATCATTAAGGTTTGACGTACTTGGGATAAGCCTGTTCCCTCGTCATCAAAAAAGAATCTGACAATGGCTCCATCAACATGACCAGAGAGAATTCCTTTCCCTGATACACTATAAAATAATATACAAATAGTCACAGTATGTTGGTACCAGTGTACCAGAAGATTTCAGTTATAAACCCCCTGTTTATTAGCATCCCCCTGGGTTATATGTATCCCCCCCATCTATATGTATTTAGTATTATTTACATACTTATTCGAGTTTGAGTGGGACGGGGAGGGGTGTGGAGTGGGTACTTGTTTGAGGCTGGGCGCTTATTAACTTCTACTGCCTTTAGGATGAGCACTAATATTCGAGGTGGGTGCTAATTCGAGGTTGGGTGCTTATTCAAATAAATATAATATACCATGAGGCATTTTTCAATTGAGTGTTGTAAAACTAAAACCAAAGCAATCACTCTGGTCAACCACAAAGGACGCAGACAATTCAGTAGATCAGTCTCACCTCCAAGCAAATACATGTACAGTGTTCCAGATAAGTGAGGGTCCAAAAACCCAACAAGATCAGCTACATGACCCGACAAATTAACAGAAAATTTATAATGATTTAGTGTGAGCAGTGGGAATTGACCCACTGGAATTCCTTTTTGACACAATGCCTTGAAAACTTATCTGGAACCCTGCATATCATGTAGCTGATGCAAAGCATGAGAAAACCTGTACAAGTGAGTCACAATAAAATAAGTTTTAGGTTTACTTCTGATTAGATGACAAAAAGGTATAAGTTTTTTGAACCAATCACTTCGTTACTGTCAGTGCTAAACCAAAGCCAATGCAAATTAGACATTCACGTGAAAGCTGCTCTAAACAGATGTAATAACAATAGCAGTCCACGGTAACTGGAACAACTTACTTTGCAGCCAAAGAAACAACATAGTTGTCAGTCCCATAGAGTGTTGTTGATTTGTTGGTCTTAAGGTTTGCACTACGGACCTGTGAAGTTCAGAGTTGATGGCATTGTATGTTAACTTCATGTTAAGTAACAGTTTGATCACATAGTCAAACCGCTTTGCAATGGCCATCCTACCTAGCCAGTAGGGAAGAATTAGCTGGCTATTAAGAGTATAGCATACATTTTTGTATGGATCGGCACATGGGTGAAAATGAGAATTGTACAAATGGTGAAAGGTGGCTGTTATTGAGAGATGACCATCAGTAAAGGTTCGATGTTGGCACAATTTTGATTTAACTCCATAAATTAAAACAATGACCCCTGTACTGATCTTGGTTGAACTGCTGAAAATAAGGCGACAATAAGAAAAAAAGTATGTCGATGCCCTGACAGGTAACTATTACATGCACATGCTGTTACATGTATGTAAATTTACCTTTCCATCTGCTAATCCAAAGATAATGTTTTGTTGCTCAGGTGGCCATATCAAACATGTGACTGCACTCTGCAATACAGAAACACAAAAATATTGTTTATGAGCTACTAATGGCTTTAGAAGCATTTGTACAGACTTTGGCTTCCACAGTCTGAAGTTAACAAATAACTGCCTGTAGTAGTAATAGCTAATAATTCTAGCGAAAAAAAGATTGTAAATGCATTGTATAACAAACCTGTTGTACAAACTTGTTGCAGATGACTTTTTTATCACCCCTAAAATCACAAGGTGAAATCGTAGATTAATGCATAAGTTCTTATTTATATATACAACAATCATTAATAATGTTTAGGAATTTTTGTAAAGACAATAAACAAGTCATGTATACTAAAAAAAATTAACTCAAATTACCATTCTTCTCCAATTTTGTAAACAAATATAATGTTGTCTGTTTGTCCCACAGCAATCTTGGTAGAGTCTGGAGAGAAGGCAAGTCCTTTCACAATGTAGCTCTTCTTTCCAGCCTGACAAATGTGACATAGAACAAAACATAACTTATTACTACCATGAGACAAGATACTCAACTTATATTATAAAATAAATACACAGCAAATCCAAAATATGTATGTTATAGCCCCAAAATACACCAACATTGGTTTCCTACAGTGGAACACAAAGAGCTAACTGCCAACAGGTAAGGTATGATTAAGTCTGCATAGGGGTCAGAAGATTATATATATAGACAGGAGTGCTTATCCCAGTTTCCATAGCATGAAGTTTCTGTAGCATGTTTAGGAAGGAGTATTTCTACTCCTGCCTGGACAGGATGCTTGTTCATCTCAGGGTTACTTCACAGCATATTTGCTCAAAGGTACCTATTTACACACCTGTGGGTGCCAAGAGGACAGCAATGAAACATTTAACTACATCAGGCACTTGCCTGATATCCAGCTAAGACGAGCTCACACTTGAACAATAAAACGCATCCATACAATCAACTCCTACTACAATGAACACATTCACAAACACAATTTGGTCTGCATAACAAGGGACGTTTGCAATATCAGGAGTTATTTTCTGTTTTTCTTGACAATCTTCCCCCTGGGACTTAAATTCATCCTGCAACAACAGGGTGACGATAATAGTGATTAGGCCCAGAAGGTAGGAATTGACTGTAAGTAGACTTGCTGCCCTTGCCTTTCTGGTCAGGATACTGATTCAAATCAGGCATCAAGTCTAGAAAATACCTGTGCATTTGCTGGCTTTGTTGAAAACTTGTCTCTCCTCTCACCAAGTTCATCATACAGTATAACAACTCTATCCATTGTCACTACCGCCATTTTGGTGTTGTTTGGTGACCATGCCATTGCTGTCACCCTGCAGGCTCCATCCTCAAATATTGAAAATTTAACAAATATTAACTTTGATTTGATACTTATTTATTTATAATTCAGGGTTGAGGTGGCCAGCACAACACCACATTTTCTGGTGGCTTTCTTCCCCATCTGTATCTTTCAGCCCCTCCCCCTACTCAATTAGAGGATTAACTACTGGGCCACGCATTTTCCATGTTCCATTGCAATATGACAGCAGGAAGCTGCAAGGGATGTTAACTAAGACATAACAGTCATTGTTATGATTTCCACTATTTTGCAAATGTTTCAACTAAATGACAGTTATGGATTTCTCTTCATTTAAATAACAGATGTCACAAAAAAGAATGTTTACCATCAGAAAAAAAAAAACTAACTAACATATAAAAAAAAAACAGAAAAAAACGTGTAAAAATTTGAAGTTCTTGTCGCCTTTCGACTACTCAATATTGTCCACACAACTTCAATGGTTAGGAAACCACATGCAGTGAAAGGGGATAAAAAATACAGTGGTGTTTTAATTTAAAATTTTATCTTTAATTCCCCTAATTTTATTGAGCTTGTATTTTCAGATTGACCATCAACAGTACTAATAAGGGTCGATATCAGTAAAGCGCGATGACGTTTTGACTGATAAAAAGGCAGAGAAAACGATCAAAATGCCACGGACACTTTGGCTCTTCAACCGTTTCGTGTGTAGGTTATCCGAGTAGCTAATCACATCAAAATGATCACAATGGGAGCTGCATTTCGTTGTTGATGATGAAACTTAATTGTAGTTCTAGAACAAAATCAGGAAGTACAACATCATTAACACAATTACCTGCGGGTTTAGAAGAGTTTTCATGTACCGAAGTTGCATTTCGACGGGTTAGATCCCCCAAGTTTACAAGAAAATTACATATGAAATCAACATTTTCATGACTGTGCAGTCGCCATGTCTTAGCGCTCGAGGTATCCTAGATACTGACACAGTTTATCTGTTCAGCGGGCTTGCTCATGACAATTGTCACATGACCTTCAGGAGATTCCCATGAGCTAAAGACGACAAAGAAGAAGCCGTTTTCCTTTTTACCTGTAAATATGAATCTAATTTTTCCCCGATTGTACATAGAATTTTTACTTTTTTTTATTTTACTCATTGCAAATTCGAGCACAGGTAGCTTTCAAGGGGAATCAACAAGGGATCCAAGTGCATTCGAGCTTTGTAGAACGAAGTCTTGTGGAGCTAACAACACCACCACAGTCTGCCGAAATCGTGGCAGAAATGAAACTACCTCAGGGCGATGTTGTGTAAAGAATGGAAACGTGGTTGGGTAAGTTAACGTTTATGGAACGCTTTCAAGTTCTTCATCGTTTGATCTCAAGCAATGACTATGTAGTTTCCTAACATGTTCCATTTATTACTGGTTTCATTCAATTCCAACGTAAACTTAGCTTATTTAACAGACCACCTACCGACTTTTCAAATCTTCATATAATTCTCCTTTTGAGTTTAGCAGTAAAGACAGAAAAAAATGCTGCCGAAAACCAGAACGTTAAGGCACCTTAAAATGCAGAAATAGCAAAAACAGATTTGAAAGCAGTCATCTTTCAGTGGGGAGGGGGGGGGGGGGGGATATATTCTTGCAAAAAAAATGGTTTCATTTCCAACAGACTTTACTGGAACGGACATTGAGGACCATAGTCTGTAGTTCCTTTTCAGATTAATCCACTGACCTTTCGGTATGTTAAGTTGTTGGTCTCGGCATTGTTAGTGTAAATAACAATTTACCCTAAGCTGTTATGTTAATTTTTGTTATTTGTTCCATTCCGCCGACAAATTTGATGTCCATTTTTCAGGCTGGACCTTAGTAACTGTTCACTAACAACTTTGCCCAGCTTGGAGTCTTTAAAAGTGGCTCTTAGATGGTTGTAAGTATAAGGAATTGTGCAAAATATTCTGTTTTATAATCATCAACAATTTTTTTTTATTTATTTTTGTTTTAAACATCAACAATGGTAGTGTGGTTGAGTGGTAGAAACTTTTCCTATGCAGCTAGCCCCTCAATTTAATATAAGACATAAAATCATTTAGCATTGTGTTTCTAACAAAGAACAACTAAGGGGGAGGAACAAACCTTATCTTACACATCAAACCACTGTGTTGGAATAGTATAATTTAGGGTTATAACTACAAAAATTAATATCAATTAGTTTTTCATTTTCTCTGTTATACCAGTGAGGTTAATAAACTCTACATTATATGCACCAAGTCGAAAAGGTAAAAACTGTAAGAAATCACACGCATACAAGCTACTGTAAGTTATATGTAGTGAACTGTTGTTTTGTGATCTTTTACAGATACTTGCAGGACAATCCTGCCCTTGAATGTAACAACAAAACGTTCGTCAACAGTTTTAAGGGGCTGGTCAACCTCTCAGAAGTGTAAGTATGGAACATATTGATCTAAAACCTAACTCAGTCCCTCCACTTGCTTCAAACTGATTGTCAAACTACTGTATCCAACCATATTCAAAGACACCTTCTTTGAATAATGCGACAGAAACTTCTCAGACTACAGAGTTGGAAGGCTTCTTCCTGCTACAATACAATCTGGGTAGTCATGCAGATTCTGTAAAGGACAGTTTCTCACTTTCTCACATGTGCATAGTACAGTGTATAAGAACCTTACTTGATTTTTTACTGAAGCACATGTAGTTCAGTAACTCCATACTACCATTTAAGGAAGCAGGATGACTGATGGCCAATTTTTACAGAAGATGTTAACAGATTTTTCCAGATATATATTAAAAACTAAAAATGATGTTAAAAAATAACTTTAAAATGGGATGTTTCAAATAATGTAATGTAACCATCTTCAGCAACAATGCAAAATGGCATCCAGGTGTGAATGAGATGTTTTTAGGAATGCGAGAACTTCACTAGGGATTAGATACTGAGAAACTTGTAAATTGAATGAGGTTCTCGCATTCTTAAAAACATCTCATTTACATCTGTACTGTATTACATATTTAGTAATACATGCAAATAATAAAAGAGTAATAACTAGTAAATGAATGGCTTAGTGCAAGACTGACGTAAGTGACTTTTTCGGGTGAAAAATGATTTTTTCGTTCAAAAGCGCCCAAATTTTTGCATGTGGTCTCCAACGTAATAGGAAAACATTGCCCTGTGTTTGTATTCCTTGTTTTTTTCACCTGGTGTACAAAACAAAGTGGAAAGTTTACTCGCTCAAAGACGGGATCTGGAAATGAATTTCTTCAACTACGTTGTGACGTAAGCTTGCGTTTGCATTATTTTGGCGCGCAAGACAACGTCAAGCTTTTGATCAGACAAGTTGAAACCTCACCTGTTGCATGAAGTCCGCTTATTTGACTCATATTTGCGCCCGCCTGGCGGTGAAAGGACTTCATTAAGTCCGGAAACCCGTAAGTCACTAGCATATCTCAAAGAAGCGAGATGTGTTGCTGTTCCAAGATCGCTAAGCGGTCGAAGGCACACTGAAGCCAGGCGAGGAGTTTGAAAGCACTTCTCATGCCAAAAAATGAGTCGATGGCGAGAAGTGGCCCATTTGCCAAATCTTGCTGTGCAGAACGTTTGGAACTAAAGAAGTGCTTTTAGACTCTAAAAAAATCTGTTTAGTTGGCCCGTAGGCCTTGCCGTGTTGAAGTTGCTCAGGGATATCCCATAATAATCTTTAATGCATCTCGATAGGTCTTGTCAGTCGATCTCAGTCGGCAATGGAAAACGTGACAAACTTACATTTCGCTCAGCCAACCGAATATTAATTGAAACAGAATCGACGGAAAAGATTTTTTTCACTGAGAAAAGTAATGTATTACTTCATTTAGACAAAAATAGCCCTAAGCCCCGATTCTTTCCAGGAATAAATGGCCAATGTTTTCATGTAAGAGAAATGATTGATCCAAAGTCGCGATTGTTGACCATTGTTGTGTTACAGTGTGACAGTTGACCTTTTGGGAACTGGGGCAAACAAACGCCAATCATATTATGGACTAGCGGCTTTCGATCGCTTGCCTTTATTATCATGGAATCCCAATGGAATGATTCGTTTGTGAGGTTAGAAGATGGCGAGAGAAAGAGACAACAGTGTAAGTCTTTTGTCTTTAAATATGCCATTCCTTTTGCTATATATTTTCCGTTTGTTTTCGGTTTTCCCGCTTAGATTCAGTTCAGTGTTTTCACAAATATACAGGGTATTTAATTATCGCAGAGACGGAGCAATTTCAGATTGACTCAGCCGTTCAAGTACTGTAATTCGGAAAAATCGTCTCTCTTCGAATGTCAAGCGTTAATTCCTTGTGGCAACATTTCACGAAATATGTTTTATAAGGTATTTGTTGTTCGTCACGCAGTCAAAGTAATGGCAAGCTGCGCTGTTATAGCTCATTGAATTTCAAAACGTTTTACATCGCAGTAGCACCTATGAAATGCCGCATTTCGCCAGTGATTTTCACTTTTTTTTTTTTTTGAAAGAATGCAAAGCAAACTCTTTTTAGTTCTTAAGGAGTTTCATGTTTTCACTGATTGCAAAACGTTTCACGAAATATGTTTTATAAGGTATTTGTTGTTCGTCACGCAGTCAAAGTAATGGCAAGCATCGCTGTTATAGCACATTGCATTTCAAAACGTTTTACATCATCGCAGTAGCACCTATGAAATGTCGCATTTCGCTAGTGATTTTCACTTTTTTTTTTCGAAAGAATGCAAACCGAACTCTTTTTTGTTCTAAACGAGTTTCATGTTTTCACTGATGGCAAAACGTTTCACTCTCAGAAGATAGGTAACCACCGCTAATAGACACTGCTCGTTGACTTTATTTAGATTCCCGATAATGCATGCTGTGTTTATGAAATGAAGCGTTTTCTTGTTTTATTATTTTCCCTAGGCTAGCACCAAAATAGAACTAACCCTACCACAAAGTGTTTAGAGACTCTAACCCTAAGCCCTAGCCCTAGCCCTAGCCCTAGCCCCAGCCCTAGCCCCAGCCCCAGCCCCAGCCCCAGCCCCAGCCCCAGCCCCAGCCCCAGCCCCAGCCCCAGCCCCAGCCCCAGCCCCAGCCCCAGCCCCAGCCCCAGCCCCAGCCCCAGCCCCAGCCCCAGCCCCAGCCCCAGCCCCAGCCCCAGCCCCAGCCCCAGCCCCAGCCCCAGCCCCAGCCCCAGCCCCAGCCCCAGCCCCAGCCCCAGCCCCAGCCCCAGCCCCAGCCCCAGCCCCAGCCCCAGCCCCAGCCCCAGCCCCAGCCCCAGCCCCAGCCCCAGCCCCAGCCCCAGCCCTAGCCCTAGCCCTAGCCTTAACCCTAAACCCTAGCCCTAGCCCTAGCCCTAGCTCTAGCCCTAGCCCTAGCCCTAGCTCTAGCCCTAGCCCTAGCCCTAGCCCTAGCCCTAACCCTAGCCCTAGCCCTAGCCCTAGCCCTAGCCCTAGCCCTAACCCTAGCCCTAGCCCTAACCCTAGCCCTAGCCCTAACCCTCGCCCTAGCCCTAGCCCTAGCCCTAGCCTTAACCCTAAACCCTAGCACTAAAACGGTAACCCTAACACTAAATGCTAAACCTAGGCCAAGGGTGAGGGTTTGGTTTTAGGTCTAACGCTAGCCGTGGGGTTATGTTACCTTTACTGTAACTGTCAAGCTATAGGCTCATCTTTCTCTAAGGCCCATGTTCATCCATTTCGTTTTGCGGCCCTGTATTATTGTTTTGAAGTCACCGTTGTCCTAATGTTTCTTTCTTTTTTTCCGAAGACAAAGCGCAAACCAGCTAAAAAAATATACGGGGCTATGCTCTTCTACTCAATTGAAGACGACACGCAAAAATTCGGGCGCTTTTGAACAAAAAAATCATTTTTCACCCGAAAAAGTCACTTACGTCAGTCTTGCACCAAGCCATTCAAATAAATAGTGAATAGTAATAAATGATAAAAGTTGGTTGACATAGCACGTTTTCTATTAACCACTGTGCCTTACATAAATTGAAACCTTACAACGGTCAATGAAGGATTTCCTACAAGAGTCAAAAACAATGGATTTAAATGGGCTAACATTATAGCTTATATGCACCTTAGTAATAGATTAAAAAAAAAGTTCATTAATACAGCATATTTTCTGTAAAATATATTCAAATGTGACGTACATGAATTTAAACCCTACAGGAATTATAGCCCAATTTGAGAATTTTATAATTATCAACTGAAATTTGATTGCCAGGTTAAAAATATATTTACTTGAGTAAGATTTCACAAAAATGCAATTGTTATTGCAGGGTTTTACCAAGTAGATGTAACTGTACAGGAGGAAATAGTCTTTGGACGAATCACTCTACAACTGGCTCTGAAAGGTGGTGTGAAGGTCAGAAGAATTCATGCAGTTTCATTAATGGTAGGTGGACTATTTCTTAAGTCGAGCGGCATTTTTATTTTTGGCTGAAAAGCCATTTCTTAAAAGATGATTGAGAAATGCAAAACAAGTGGAAGATAGCATCCTGGTTAATTTTCTGAAGAACTCCCATATCAGACCAGAAGAATACTTAATGTTGGACTTGGTTATTTTTCAGTTACCTGTCCTGCTAATTCTGCATGTTCTCCAAATGGACCAGGTATGTTTATAAAATTGCATTATTTTTAATAGTAATACAGTCGAACCACAGGCTGTGACTACCGGTACCTCTTGTAAGCAACCACCTCTCTTCAGTGACCAGTTTTCCAAAATACCAAAAGTTTCCCAATAAAATCACTATATTTTGAACCTCTTGTCAGCAGCCCCCACTCATAAGCGACCATGACCACTTTCAGAACTAAAAGTTTGAAACTTTCTTTCGGTTTTAACCTCCCATAAGCGACCACTTGACAGATAATAGAGCAGAAATTGGATAATAATAAGGTGTTGCAATGTTATCGTATTCCTGGGTAACACAAGAGATGGAAATTTCTCAATGGCAAATGACAGATTTTTCCTCAAAATTGACTTTTCTCGTAAGCAATCACCTCCCATAAGCGCTTACAGGAGGCTCGACTGTATTATCAGCTGAAAATAAATTGTCAAATTAAAAAAAATCTCAAAATTTGTCCATTCTAATGAGCCTATCGAAAGGTTATGACATACTTCTTTCAGCTGACATGATTAACATTTGCCTCGTATATTTGAATTTTCTCAGCTTAAATTGCCATAATTTTCAATTTTTCAATTTGCCTTGATCAGATATGTGAATTTTCTCAGCGTAAAGTTTAATTTTTTATTAGCAAAGCTGCTTCATTAATGAAGTAAGAAACAATAATATCCTATCCCCCTTAACTTGAATTTATGTTCTTGTGTACAGGGTTTACACAGTGTCTTTGTGAACCAGGCTGGTTTGGTTACAAGTGCTTAGTAAAGGTATTAAGGTCTTGTTTTATATCAGTAGTTTATTGTTTTGTATTGCAACCATCAGTTTGAAAGCTTAGCAGTCAAAATGGTTAGCAAGTTGGTGGGCAGAAAGAGAAAGGATGATGCAAGCATGCACGTTATGTTTTTCGTATTACACTGTTAACCATTGTGACCCCTAAATTCCTCTAAAAATATGCTCAGAAGACCAATTCTGATCAGCTATTTGTCTTAGAACAATAGGAGTCATGACCAAAAAGTTGTCAGTAAGGGTGGTAAAGGCAATTACCGGATAGTTAAGGGCAGCACAGGGATTTGAGGGGTGCTTTTTGCATGGGTGCAGAAGCACATGCTTCAATGGGTTAAGGGTAAAGACACAACAGAGGACAAATCCCATGGATATTTTACATGAATAGATTTATCACAGACTTGTTACAGATGCTATCAGTGATCCATTCACTCTGTGACTGGTTCATTTAAATCCTGTTGTTTAGTCCTACACTTCTATTAACTTTTTTCTGTACCTTACTCATTCTTTTCAGGGCAGGTTTCCTTATGCAATATTTTTTGGTGCCCTCGCTGGATCAACTGTGGTTTTAATAGTCATCCTTGTAGTACTTCAGAGGAAAAGGTGATGTGCATGTGATAATAGAATAATTTTCTCAACAAGGGAGTTGTGGTGGCTTCATGATTAGTGCGCTTGTCTCCGGATTGAGTGGTCCAGATTTGAGGCCTGGCTGGGGACATTGTGTTGTGTTCTTAGGAAGACACTTTGCTCTCACAGTGTCTCTCTCCAACCAGGTGTTAAAATGGGTAGCGGCAAATTTAATGCTGGGGGTAACCCTGCAATGGACTAGCATCCCATCCAAAAGTGAAGCCTTGGAGCAGATGGCTCATAGCTGCCGGAGCTTATCCCAGTTTCTGTAGCATGAAGCAGTAAGGAGTATTTCTACTCCCCCTGGATGGGATGCTAGTTCATCACAGGTCACTCCCCCGTAATTTGTTAGGTTTCCCCAACAATTCGCCAGTACCCATTTATACACCTGGGTGGAGAGAGGCACTGTGAGAGTTAAGTGTCTAGCCCAAGAACACAACACTGTGTCCCCGGCCAGTGCTTGAACCCGGACCGCTTCCTCTGAGGACGAGTGAACTAACCATGAGGCCACCGTGCCTCCCTCAGCATCCCATCCATGGGGAGTGGAAAACTCCTAGCCGCTTCATGCTACTGAAACTGGGATAAGCTCCGGCCTGATAGGCCACTTGGTTCGTATGCAGACTTACACCTCTACCTAATTTTTCAATATTATGACCTAATTTAACTTAATTCTTGCCTCCTGTGTTGAATTTTTTTCTGATAGACTTTTTGCCTTATGTCTTGCAGGAAGAACCAAGCATTAACACATTACACAGGTCTCTGATGACATGGATAACAGAACAAATAGCAATGACACAGTCAAATGTATTGTTATGTTATGGCTCACCTGAATAAGCAATTGTTTGACAACTTTCTGGTTTGTTCCACACTTTTTGGCCACAGGCAATTGGTCAGCAATAAGTAGTTTTATTTTTAGTCAAAATGTTCAGTGGTTCATACCACTTTTTATCACCACTTCTCAAAGTTTTTTATTAAGTTTGGATTTCTTGATGGCTTGATGAGTTGAATTGCATTTGACCAATCAAAATCTAGGAGTCTTGTAGGTGCAGTTGACATTGGCAGATGTCAACGTTCCACACTGGCACTCTCTGCTATGACAGTTTTACTCTCCCCTGCCCCCCCCCCCCCCCCTGTCCTGCTTTCACATAGATTTATTTGATTGGTAGAGTCAAACAGAATCCATTAAAACATTGTCTAAAAGATCAAAAACTTCTTCCAATGGCAGTGGCATTGCATGCATCAGTGTAGTAGAAATTCATAATTTTATTGACATTTTAAATTATTATTTCCAGTTTTACATGTAAATTATAAAATTTTATCATTATTTATATTGTATAATTCACCAATTGAAAGCTGTGTCAGGCAAGAGTGTTCTAAGCATACAACTCTGTTGTTAAGCAGAACAAAATATTGTTTCTTTGATCAAAATCTTTGCCACATTACACCTTCAGGTGAACACATGAATATGAGTGTTAGGTTTTAAGTTTTTACTCCAAAAAAATGTTTTTAGATCTCACACGTCAATCAACATGATATGTCAAATAAGGCAGCTCAGCTTGGAAAATTGTTTTTTATATTATATATAGTGTTAGGTCCTATAAATGATTCCTAAGCAGCTTTATTTATCTCGGACAAAAAACCAACTTATTTGTCAGGTATGCTTTGTGATTAATTGTACCATGGAATATTTCTTTTAATCACCCTAATATAAAAATCTGAAAAGGAAAATACAGATTAACAGGAAAGTTGTGAGCTGTTTGTTACAAGGAATGCCAAAAGACACATTGTTGTCTCTCTTTAGATATTTCCCCTGCATTTTTTAAGTTACACCACTGTGTGATACTTGTAACTGTTTCAGTTATAGAAGATAATTATTAGTAATCATTTTTTACCTCTTTTGTACATTGAAAATGAGTAGTATGAAAATAAACTCTCGTCTTGTAAAGGGATTCTTACAGAGACAGGTCACTTCCTTGGCAGAATCCAAACCAAGTTAATGTCTGAGGAAGATCAACATGCGCTTTCTGTTATCCGTCTCAGACGAGTAAACCGTCTGGTAGGCGTCTTGCAAACCCTGTCCAACGGGAAATGCTTGGCTATCAAACGCGAGCAAACATTGTTTGGTGACCCAACATGTTGATGTTGTATAGAGTGGCCAAACAGTATCAAACATGTTTGATCACCGTCCAAACGAGCAAAATGTCTTATCAGAATGTTTGTCGACGTTCAAATTTTATCAAACACGATCAAACAAGGTGCCCAAACGGGAAAATGTTTGGTCATCAAACAATGTTTGATCGTGTTTGGTCACCAAACATTTCACGTTTGGACAGGGCTTTAGACGTGTTATCGTGTATTAAGGGCAGACAGATTATGCTCCACTGTTACGCGAATTAACTGTCTGAGAAGGACAGATTAACCCCTTTACTAAGCAATCACCATATTCTGGACTCGTGCACCCTATCCTATGTTGCCAAAGGCTTCGTTGGATGTGAAGTGAATATCCAGCCATGGAAATGAATGGACAATACTGATTACGGGACCACATTTTCCTCTTCTGTTATCTCCGTAAGTAAACCCTGTATTAGTTTGCAAGACTGATGACCAACTTCGAAAATCTCCTTTTAACACTGACTTCTCAAAGTGTAAGGTCATTTAGAAATCATCTGAAGTATCACGAACCGATAACAGCAGGTATGAAGCTGCAACAATGTATATATCATAAATACTTTCAGGGAGAATTTCCTTTTCATCGAAGTCTATTACACGCCGGAGGAATTTGAAACGGAGGTTTCACACCTAAAACGTATCAAATGAGAAATCTGAAAACGCAACATTTGTGATTTGTGTTTGATGAAAACTCGGGTAGGTAAATCACAAGATTATCGTATAAACGTCATCGTTTCCGAAAAGCTCCGTTTTCAGTCAAAATGTTGTCCGTCCACGTGCTAAAACGCAAAGCCGGCGTTTTCAAATTCCTCCGGTTTGAAGAGCGTTTTCGAAAAGTTCCATTTTCGAGACGGATTAGTGTGGACGGTAGCCCTAACCGTAGCAGTAAGGCTGCGTTTTCAAATCTCTCTGGCGTAGTGTGGACCGGGGGCCTCTATCGGCCGATCACCTCAACGTGATTTAATTTATGTGAATAACTTATTTTCGGCAGGTGCACTCTGCCTTGGCAACGGAGCTGGAGATTCATATGTTAATATCGCCTTCTTCATGTTGATTTCTATAATGTTGACACGGCAGAAAGCAACTTACCGTGTATTAATTTAAAAAGCGTCGCGCCTTTGTCGCACTAATATGCAAAATGTCCTTTAGTTTTTCACTTTGTTCAGCGTGAATCGTAAGTCGGAGTTCAATGGAAAATACATATTGGCATTTTTAAGGACGCCCAACGAGGAAATCATATAGTCTTTGGCCTTTAGCTTTTATAACAAAGAGGCGGGATGAAAATCCGTCTGAATATTGTAGAAAGATTAGAAGAGATTCTTCAAGCGGTTCAATAGCTCTGCAATAATAAAAGGTAAGTCTTGAATCTGCCATTGAGATGAAACAATTTTCTTTTTAGAATTTCAATGACGAGCTCTGCCAAGATTAAAGAAAAGTATTCCTGAATGGTTAATAGAGTGAATTATGGAAAATGACTAAGGTTCTTTTGTACAAAATTATGTCTGGTTTTTACATCTTCCGGTCCCAGATTCTCGAATTTTACGGAATAATTCTCACAATTTGTGTTCCTTCGTGAAATTTACAATTGGCTTAATTAACTCCAGTCAACAGTCAAGAACGAATCAAACTGAATCTAATAAAATACACAAGCTTGTCCGTGTAATATGAATACCAGTTCAGACAGTTCACAGAGTACTTTAACTGGCATTATTATTGCGTGAGGGCAAAGCGCATGTTACAAGCCCGTATGTCGTTTGTTTCAGCTTCCATTACTTCACTATCCTTGCTGCAAGGTAAAGCTTTTTGTTTGCCAGTACCTTGTTTGATTTCATTGACAACTTCGTACTACAAGATCAGTCCACCGCTTGTGAACTTAGGTCCTTGTTTACGTTCAGGCACCGGTACAAATGGGTCCTCAGTATTTTTATGCTTAGGACGTATAACTACTATTGCAAATTTACAAAATGTTGCGGGCACCTTTTGATATACTATCTACTAGTCCAAGAGAAAAGATAAACTTTCTCGCGATAGTAGAGTTAATCGTCAGTTGTGAGGGTCACCAGCCATTAACGTCAAGTGGACTTATCAACAAATTCATTATTCACTCAGTGTGCTAGTTTTACAGTCCGCTACAAAGTTTCAACTTTTAGATGTACCGACAAAATAGGGTTTTTTTTTTTTATCCGTTATTGAAACTGAAGGACCTATTAAAGATCTCAAAACGAGAAGTTAAAAGGGAATTTTATACTAAGATTGTAGGTGTTCTGTTCTGTGTAGGACTTAACTTGTTCTCAGGCATTGCGAGGGACATTTTGTTGCTATAAACTAAACACGCCAATCACCTGTCGGTGATTATAATCTAACACCTAATGCGATAACTACCCGAACTTTGTAACGGTAATCTGAATAATATAAATAAGTGGTTTGCGGAAAGCCACAGCTTGAGTCTGGCTTTGGTGCAGATTCCAATGAAAGAGGCTACCAGAAACGGCCCAAATTTAAACTGACAGCTGTCACTCTTCGTCTAGTTCATCCTAGCAACCAAGCATATAAAGATCCACAAATTTCAGTTTGTAACAACATTTTCTAACAAACAGCGTCATCCGCCGCTACTGAGGAAATGACCAATGAGAATCTTTGTCAGATAAATCCAAGGACATTGTGATTTAGAGAGAAAGAAGCCCTCCATTGAAACATTTCCATTTGCAGGATCTGTAGTTAACGTGACGTCACGGATGACGGCTCTGCATGAGGCCGCGGCTATTGGCGATGCCCAGGCCTGTGAATACCTGCTTCTGAGCGATGAGTCGGATCCAGACGGAGAGGACTGGGACTGGGGCAAGAGAACGCCTTTGCACGTGGCTGCCGCGGCAGGTAGGAAAAGACTGGTAACAGTAAAGCGACAATGTTAATTGCATGCCTAGTTCATCAGCCCGAGTGAAAATTGGAAAGCAAATCCACAGACAAATCCATACAAACCTAAAACACAACTGCCCACTTTCTAAAAGCAAATCTACTCCAGTACTCCCTTTTGAAATTCGTTTCTATTATTCACATCAAGGTCACGTGGCATGCGTTGAGAAGCTTCTGGAGCATGGCGCAGACGGTGAGATGCGCATGGCGGGAGGGTGGACGCCCGCGCACTGTGCCGCTGAAAACGGCAGTGTGGAAATACTGCAGGTTCTTGTCGATAATGGGGCAAGTGTGACGAAAAAAGACAATACTGGAGATACGCCCAAAAGAGTTGCTCAGATTTATGGTCATATGGACTGTGTAAAGTTCATTGAAAGGTGTGGTACTTTATCACGCTTTTTTTTATTTAAAACATTAACTTGTAGAAAACCCTTTTTCTCTGATAAGTATGAGAGACTTTAAGTGCTGTCAGGTCCACACCGCATAACTGAGTTTAATTGCCAACAGATCACTACTCGACTGGCAAGATAATCGATTAAAACCGTTTTTTTTTCCTTCCAGATTGGAAAATTCCAAGCCACGTGAATCTGAGACAGATGATCACAGCAGGTCCACGAACAACGACGCCATGACCAGGCGAGAGATGGTAGTGAGTCCACAGCAGGAAGAGGGAAACCTGGACACAAGTGCCATTTATTACAGTGAGGAAGAAAGGCAACACAAGCACAACTCAAGGGTCACATTCCTGTTAACATAAAACAAGTCACAGTTAATTTCCCTCGATATTAGATTCAAGACTCTGGAATCCAAATGTCAGATTTGTGACCGTCATAGTAAACAGCTCAACTTGTGAACACGTGAAGTAGAGTTAACTTTACTGAACACCAGTAGATCGATGAAAGAGCCCACGCCAGTTCTCCAATACGGGAAAGGCGCTAGGTGAAAAATAGTTATTCTTCGCGTGTTTTACAAAAACTCGCCAGAAACGGCCTGCCAGTAATGAAAGTTTTGGAATAGAGAGAGGGTTTTCCAAAGCTTTGGAAAATAATTGAGATTAGTTTAGTTTTGCTGTTCTTCAGCTTCACTGACTCGCGCAACGCGATGAACGGACCTCAATGTTCAACACAATGTGACTCTATCATGTCGTTGTCCCGTTAAGCTTTCTACGTGGTAATCAGCGTTGCTTCATTATTATGTTTCTATGTTTGGCTGATCAGGTCTTTTACAGATCCTACGTACACCGGCAGCATTTTCGTTTGCGGTCTCTTGCATCATTGTCTTATCATTCGATGCATCTTTTTTTCCCTTTTCATTGGTCAAGAGCCCACAACGTGACCTCCAAATAACTTCCTACAGATAACGGTCTGCTGACGCGTAATACCGTTTAAGTAATATATCAAACACGAGAGACAATGTTTCTTCGGGATTTCTCAAACTCATTAATAATTCATCAAGTGTAAACAAAGGAAATCATGACCGTGACGGTGTTTGGATATTTGATCTTAATTAGCATAGATTTTTACGATTTTAATTCTCCGTTTTCTCCTCAGTTTTAGTTTTAATTGAGAAGATATATCAAACACTCAAGACAGTGTTTGACCAACTTTCCAAACACCTCGAAGTTCGTCAAAAATACTTCGCTACGCGTCCCATTTTCAACTCTCTTTCGGTGTTTGGAAATGTGGTCAAACGCGGTCTTTCATGTTTGATATATTACATCCAAACACTGAGAAGAGAGTTGAAAATACGACGTGCGGTGGTGTATTTTTGACGAAATTCGAGGTGTTTGGATGGCCGATGAAACACTGTCTTGAGTGTTTGATATGTCTTCTCAATCGAAACAAAAACTAACGATTAAACGAAGAAGTACATGCAAAATCGTGAAAATCTATCCTAATTAAGACCGGGTATCCAAACCTCCTTCACGGTTGTGATTTTCTTTGTTTTAACCTGATGAATTATGAGAAATGAGTTTGAGAAATGTTAAGAACTGTGAAATACAAAATATGTTACGTTAAACAAAGAGTTTCGTACGTATGGAGTCCGTCTGCGTATTCAAACGTGTACATGTAGTTTCTGTTGCGACTTGATGAAACAGTTGATCATTGAAGAATTCAGTTTTACAATCAAGCGATATTAGTTGAAATTATATATTAACTATGTAGATAGAAGTACGTTAAAGCCAAAAATAGAACAAAATAACTTAAAATTTCACCCCGGGCTAAATATGAAATCTTAAGCCATATTGCTCAAAATTCTTTTTCCTTTTTGGCGAGATAAAAATTTCTAAAAATACCCAAAACAGAGAAAAGGAATACGATTAAGGAATTCCTGAGACAAGCAAAATTAAAAACAAAAAGACTCGGTGGATTTCCTGGGGAGGAATTACTTGGCCTCCAAGCCAGTTTGGGAGTAATCCCTTGTTCGTAGACCCAAATCTCCAAGTACCCGGGGAGAGGTTATTCGGCCCCCAAGCAGCTTGAGAATAACCTCTCTGCAGCAATGTGATTCGAACCGAAAACCCCTAGCGACCTCCGCTGCATCCCTTGCGCGCCACATTTACCGCCCGGCCACCTAGCTTGCATTGGTCATGGATGCAGGCGTAAACGAGGAAGGGATAAGGAGTCCCCCTCCTTCCATTCGCGCTTTGCCTTCCGGCTTCACTTGCTACGTAGGCTACCCGGCCACCCTGAAATCCGTTGAGAATTTTAGCAAAAAAATAGACGGTATGGCTAATAGTTTTTCAAGTTAAGAGGTCCTTCTGAGAGTGCGTGCATTGTCAGACAAGTTAAAATGGGCTAGATTCAGGCAAGTTCGATAGATCGGGATAGTGCTGCAAGCTCCTCAAGCTTGTTGGTAAAATAATTGGTCGACTTTAGTATCCCCTTCCTTCCTAGATTGCAATCGTCATTAATTATGTCCCCAGGACAACAATATCTGTAGTTTTTTTCCGATTGCAGCATGATTCCAGTCATTGTAACTACACCCGGGGGGGGGGGTACTCCCTTATACGGGCTATATAGGTATGTGCGGCCTCAAAGGGTATGGTTTTCAGCCGTTTTGGTCGCAAATAGCGTATCAATTTTAGCCATTTTGGTCACGAATAGGGTGTTTTTACACTCTAGAATTGAATTGGGTATGTTTGTTTTTAGAAGAAGCTACTTTTTCATAATTATCGATACGACCATCAACAAAAGCCTTTCCGTCAATGCCTTAACATCGGTCTGAACTAGGTAACTAATTATAAGGCAGGTCTGAAACAGGGGATTGATAAAGAATCAGGTTATCAAATTTTTGGTCAGGTCATTAATAGTGTAGGGAAAATCACAGATTTTGGTCATAAATAGGGTAACGGTTTTGGGAAGCGGGCCGCACAACCCCGCCCAATTTTTCTGGTACTGCTCGTAGTCCAGTTTGGAGGATAATTTTTCGACATTACGCTCAACTCGGCTGAGCCCGCTGCTAAGCTAGCAGCACCTGGCTATGACCACGGAGAGGTCAGAAAATACCTGCTCGGCGTGAAAACGGTTCACGTGTCCAATTTTGTGTCGGTGGAATTCCCTCGAAAACGACGTTCTCGCTCTCCTCAAACAGTACGGAGCACTTAGATCACGTACCCTTGCCACCCTTCGTCGTCTTCACTTTCAAGAGGAAGGCTTCACGCGTATTGAAAATAGCGTTAGCGTCACAGAATTCACGACAGTCAACCGAGATATCCTACAGCGAGTCGTCCTTGCGGGCATTTCAGATAAAACCAGTCACACGCTACTGCTGTCAATCTACGGAGTATGTGGTTAAACATTGTCCAAAGCGTCGCCGCCCGACTGTCAAGGGTAGTGACGGGCACCACCTCCCCTCACCGTAAACAACTCTGGCCCAAGTGCCGAAAGTGCTGAGAATAAGGGAGAGCAGCCTAGGGACGAGATGCAAGTCATCACCACCCCTTGAGCTCTTTAACTTTCCCCTACTTATGCGAGAGCGGCGACTGGAAACAACGAGGAAGTGAAAATAGGCAACAATGACGAAGATGGAGACAAACTACACTATGGGAAAACTCTGGACTTGACGATAACAATTGTAAATCCTCAAGTTTATTAGCAAAGAGTCCTATGAAATTTTGTAAAAAAAAACCTTTTTAACATAATAATTGAAAAAAATTGTTTTATGTATTCACTTTCAGTTTATAAAATTAACACTCCATAACAAAATCAAAGAAAACATTTGTTTTAGGAAAAACAGGATGAACTATATGTAAAGAGTGCTTTCAGAACTCAGAGTCAAACAGAGTTGTTTCTGCAGTCTTTCAAAAACACATACAGAGTGCTACATATAACCAAACTTACTACAGACAGCTACAGACAATATATGGTGTTGTTGGCAGTGACCTCTGTAGATAGGAGCTGTCTTGTACAATGGCCAAATAATAGAGGAAAAGCAGTCAGAAAAAATGACAGGAGTTTGGTTCCACCTCATTTACTATTGCTGCTTTGCCACTTCTAAATTTTATAAACATTTATCCATCACCATTGAAACATCCAGCTATGCAGACTGTCTTGGCAGGATTACTTAGAGCACAGAACTCAGTATGATAAGCATAGGTTGTATACAGAACGTATTTAACGATAACCCAAAACTTCAAGAGTTATTATTCATCATATCCACTCGATCTTACAGCTGTAAGCTCACAGTAGGTGCCACACAGTGCTACCTTAAATTCAAAGAACTCTTCAATAAACTTGGAAAAAGACTAAGAAACATTCCACTTTTCTCTTGGCCAGAGACATCAATGTCAGAAGACAGTTGCAAGTTGACTTTGTGCCTTTGTACTTTCACTCATTTACAATCTTTTTAACAGTCATAGAAGGTAGTTTTTCAAGATTTCTCCACCCCCAAGGTAATAGATGTCATTTTGTGACATCACCATACATTGTTTGTTTACTCAGATAAAATTCCTCATCAAGACACACTTGATGTTGATAGCAGTTCAACGACTTCATGCAGTTCTAAATCTTCAGCTAGGCTCATTGGTGTAACAGTAGCAGGAATTCCCATCTTAACAGTCAGATCACAGTCAGCTTCCAACATCACTGAAACCATTTCAGTATTACCTGTAGACAACAAGAAAAATACTCTTCAATATAGGAAACAACACAGGTTACTAGCTGATGGGTTACGTACAGTTTAACAAATATGCAAAAGAAGTAATTTTCCATAAAGTTCATAGGAGAGAGTCTTCTAAGAACATTCACGCCCAGTTGTTTTTTCTTTCAAATATATCTTTAGCAGCCATGAGGCAAAAGAGAGGACAATTAAAGAGAAACAATAATTGTTGTTAGTATCACCCAACTAGTGGACTAATGCAAATCCTGCATTTTGATTGGCTACACTACTAGAGGACTATTACTAATAGTCCTTGAGTAGTGAAATTGGCGCAATCGAGCGTGACGTTTTCTTTTGTTTTATTCCCAAATAAATATTTCTTCAACTTGCATTTGCTAACTTTATTATTGCCTTTTCTGTTCGACTAGTTGGGTGATACTAAAACAATTAGACTCTTCGCCCTTGAGGGCCACGGGTCAATAGCCCATTCAGCTTCGCCTCATGGGCTATTGACCTGTAGCCCGCAAGGGCTGCGGGTCTAATTGTTAATTAGGATTGTTTTTGCATCAATGACTGTAGTAAAAAGGAGTTTGTCCAGCGTGGCTGTCTAGATGAGGACAGTCTTCAGAAAAAAGCCTGTAAACTGTTTCCCATTGTGACATCCTGAAAAAAAGATAACCCTAGATGAACTACTGTTACTACTCTTGCTTCAAACAACTTACTTGAATTGTAATTATGGTTTTCAGTTATGCTTAACATATGGTATTCACTCTCATCATAGCTGATATTTAGGAGCTGCTCATTAAGATAGGGCCTTGTACAGCAGTCTGATCATTATGTATTCCCTAAAGAGCATGTTCCACTACTAGAGTTAAATTCACATAGTTTTCATAAATAATATCAGAAAACAGCCCTAAGAAAAACGTGTGCTGATTGGTTAAAAATCATGTTTCTATAATTCGATAGAAACACAGAACTAGCACAAGCTGTTGACGTAATGATGGCACGAGCAAAGAGAATTTACATTTTGATGATCAAAAGAAATAGAAAACATGTTCTCCGTGTTTCTATTGAGGTTATAAAAAAAATCGAGTTATAGAAACACTTGTGAAAATTTGGGAAAACTCGAAAAAGCTGTGGAAACACTCGCCTGCGGCTTGTGTTCCCACAGCATTTGTCGTTCTCCCAAACTTCCACTCATGTTTCTATAACTCAATAGAAACACGGTACATATTTTCTATTTCTTAAATACTTACCACTCATTATAGCAAGATGAAGCGGCGTTGCACCTTCACACTCAGGGTTCCAAGCATTGACATTTGCCCCAGCATTAATTAATAACTTCACTATGTTGATATTTCCAGTATTTATTGCAGCATGAAGTGGAGTGTTGCCCGAAGGAGCTTTTTCATTGACATTCACTTTCGGATCCAGCTTAAATTCAACATAACATTGCAATTTCTGATTATGAATAAGCTTGGGTGATAGTAGTTATCAATAGACTGTAAGCTAGGGCTTTGTCATAAATATTATTTCATTATCCAACTCCACACAGTTGAGCACAAACAGCACATGAAAGAAGTACAAATATCTAATGATAATTGCACTCTATGAGGCAGGTTCAACAAGGTGACCTGTACTATCCTTTTATTTATACTGGTCATATGTAAGTACCAAAACATAGTTCAGTCAGGATGTGGGAAAAAAATTGTTGGATAATAAATCCCTCATTGGACTCTTTAGTTTATCCTATCACTGTACTGTAAATTCCTGATAATAAGTCCTGGTGAGCTGAAGGACATAATTTACTGGGTCTGAGTTTTGGGTTGCTTATTGTAATGAGGACTTATTACTGGGAGAGGAGGGTATAATCACAATTTTATGAGCTGAAAAGCAAGCCAGAAAAAAATCAGGCTCCAATAAATTACTACTTGATCAGTTGCCAGTGGCTTCATAAGGCAGAGGTAGATTGTTTGCATTGAAATAGCCAAAGAGTTTTCATTCCATTGAACCTGATTTTTTTTATACTTTATTACATTCTCTTTGTTTTACCATTTATTACCTTCAACAGATGTCCCAGCATGTTTTCCTTGCCACTAAGTACAGCTGTAAAAATCAGACTTTTTCCTCCACTGTCTTTGAGAGTGTAATGTTGAAGAGAATAGTTCTTTAGTAAATAATCAAGGACATCTGGAAGGTCTTTCCGTACAGCTTGAAATGCAAATTCAGTTGCTATAGCATCAACACTTTTGCTGACAAGAGAATCATCTGCTGCTTCTTTATACGCGCTTCTGTCAAACGCTGCTTTGAAAAATTCCAGCACCCCAGAGCATATACTCACGATTGCAAATGCCCTTGATGCTAGTATAAGTTGTACAAATTGCTTGTTTGACGTTGAACACTGAACATCTGAGAGAAGAGCACGGTAATTGTTTTTCCTACCAGAGCACAAGCAGAGTAGAATGTTGAGAAAGAAATACTTAGTTTCTGAGTTGTGAAATTTTCCTTGGTACTCCCAGAAAACAGCTCTAGCAAAAGCACTAATATCTTGGCGAGAAACTGATCTCCCTTCTAAGCCAGCACCAAATGCAAAACAAATTTCTTCCAGTAAAATAGAAAACTCCATTTCTATCAGCTCTCTTTGTTTAGATCTGGGCATTTCAGACA
This sequence comes from Orbicella faveolata, assembly GCF_042242905.1. Lineage (NCBI taxonomy): Eukaryota > Metazoa > Cnidaria > Anthozoa > Scleractinia > Merulinidae > Orbicella > Orbicella faveolata. The sequence continues at coordinate 2,899,308 of NW_028301577.1, forward strand.
GCCAAAAATGTGCAAATTGAATAAAGTTGTCATTATAATGCAACCAAGAGGTCAACTGTTTTATCAAACTATTTGCTTTTGTTAACCAATCACCCACCACAGTGGAGTCCATGTAAAGTAAAATGGAGTCAAAATTAGGTTTAGATGTCTTAAGGTCTTTCCTTCTGGCTGAAATCACTCTATTTGCAGGAGCAATAGACTGGACAGGAGAAGTTCGTCCTGAAGAAGATGGACTGGCAGTCGACGAAGCACCTATAGGCGGTAATGGTGACCCCCTCCCTGAAGATCCAGCACTCAAGGGAGGACTTACGCGCTTTTCTTTTGAACTTAAGGGAACCAAATCCTTGTTTCGTCTCTTTGGAAGAGCAGGTTGCGCGCCTTCTAGAGGAATGTCACCAAATTCTTGTAGCGATTCTGGACTACTGCTGTGGTACAGCTCGTCTTCTTCGTCGTCATCACGATATGACAATCGAGAAACGTTGATAAGCTCTCGTAAATCTTTCACACTGCGACTCATGTTTCACAAAACACAACCATCACAACTTGGCAACGATCAACAACTTTTGCGCCATTTTGATTTTCAAAGAGGACTGTGTCCGAAGCCGAAATACCCATGGTACCTCTCGCACCGCAAAGTATAAAAACAGACCACGTGCTACGATCTTTCTCTCTCCGCCATTTTGTTTGAAAGAGTTTGGCTCACCGCTGTTCGTCGTGAATAAGTCGGCCATTTTACAGTATGGTAGGTTAAAAGTGTTAAATAAAGAAAGCTTAAATTTATAAATAATCGGAAATGAATCTATTTTATTGCTAATAATTGTTCAATAATGTAAATGCTTGGTTCTTGTGCAGCACTTGAATCGCCTCCCAGATCTTTTTTTCCATCTGTGAACAATTGCACTTTTTCATCATCTTTGTTCTGTAAAACGAGCAAACTGTCACGCGCAGCTACAATTGCCTGCACACTTAGTTATGAATGATATCTTTAACCACAAATAAACGATAAAGAGAAGTTCCAACTTGGTACTAAGTTCCTCTAAAAGGAGAACTGCTAGCAAGATTGGAATTTTCTTTTGAACTCAGATGTAGTGGCTTCAAAACTCCCCATAGCAAAACTCAATATACAATGTGATCAAATTTATGTATCAGTCAAAGTGTTGATCTTGTTATAAATATAAACCAAAATTCCTTGGATGCGTTTTCAAGGTAACACAAGGTTTTGTGTTTGCTCAAAACAGCATTGTATTGTCACAGTGATTAATGTGGTGGTATTAAATTGTCAAAAATCTTGGACGCCTTGGTCCACTGAAAAGAGAAGTGAACTGTTATTGGGTTTAAGATTGAAAGACCAGTACTAGCTATCTGCAGGCCAGTCTAATTGTAAAAATGTAAATTGAGGAACGAAAAGTAAAGATTGAAAATAGATTTATATGCTTTTCCCATGTAGTCTCAATACAAGGAAAAGGGTGCTGTTCCTGAAGAGGAGGCTCAGATCCACAGGATTCGTATCACACTTACCAGCCGTAATGTTAAAAGTTTGGAAAAGGGTATGTCTCACTTTGAGAAAGGAACAAGTTGCTTACTGATATACTGTAAACTGCCGCTTATAAGCCCTGAACTTATACAACTTCTTAATCATTTTGGATGGGCTTATAAATTGAGGGGCTTATTTCCGGGAGGTTGGAGGGGGCTGAAGCTAATGAGCACAAGGGTATCCTAGTCAAGTGCTGTATGAGTTTGTTTTTTCACATTTGACTCCAGGGATTTCAAATTGAAATAAAGTAGCAGGGGGATTTTGTAAAGAGGGCGGGGGATGCCTAAGTGGGTTACTCCTTGCATGAGGTACAAGGTGCAGGCCCTGAAAATTTGTAGCACCCATAAGTGATTTTCTTCCAGTGCTTTAAGTAGCTGGTGACTTGTGTCTCTGCCCACTTGTTTTGAAAACCCTGGATTCATCTGACTCTGTGCTGTTCCATTCTTTAGTGTGTGCTGATCTGATCCGTGGGGCAAAAGACAAGAAGCTAAAGGTCAAAGGTCCAGTCCGTATGCCAACCAAGTACCTGAAGATAACCACCCGTAAGACACCCTGTGGAGAGGGTTCTAAGACTTGGGACAGGTACGAGATGAGGATCCATAAACGACTGATTGATCTTCACAGCCCTTCAGAGATTGTCAAGCAAATTGTATCCTATGGTTTTTTAGACATTGTGGTTAACATTTGTCTGTTTAGCATTTATATTTTCATAAAGCAATATTTGGTTTTAACCTTGGGACAGAGTTCAACTTGGCTTCCTTTCCATTTGCAATGTCTGTTTTACAAAATAATGCTGCACTTTCTCATTTAGATAGGGTGGGGGTTGTTTCAATGAAAATTGTTCAGAATAGGCCATATTCATATTCCCGGTATTCAACTGGAACTAGCTTGTAACTGAGGCTAATGCGGGTAGTCATTAAATGATATTCCTCCTTGTGAGCCTCCATTGAAAGCTAGTTCCAGTCCAACACTGAGAACTCAAATAAGATCTATTGTGAATTTTTGGAACGGTGGATTTTTGTTTGGTTCTGTTGAAAAGAAGTTTTGTTTTCTCATCAAAAGGAAAGAAATTTGCTTTATGACATTGTTTTCCTTAACTCAGCATTAATCAGACATCCATCAGTATTGAGCCTGGTGTGGAAGTTGAAGTGACCATCGCTGATGTTTAAATGGTGTAAAGAAATCAACAATCAATAAAATGTTGAGGAAAAAATGTACCTTGAATTATTCCTTGGTTTTTCTTGATTTATTGGTTTTTCTTTGGGAGATGTGGTGGCCTCATGATTAGTGTGCTCATCTCTGGATTGAGCAGTCTGGGTTTAAGCCCTGCCGGGGACATTGTGTTGTGTTCTTGAGCAAGATACTTTTCTCTCACAGTGCCTCTCTCCACCCAGGTGTAGAGATGGTGGCTTGATGGTCCACTTGGCTCGTATACAGCCTTAACTTACCTTTTTTCTTGACTAGTTGCCCAAAACTCTGAAAGCTGAGCAGTATGATGTCTTGGATCTTTTTGTTACCTAGAACTCTGCTGTGTAGCTAGGGGTTTTGTGGCATGACAGACAGAAACAAGCAGCAGAGCCATGTGAGGAATTGAGAGGACTGTTCCCATAGCTCTACTGCTCCTATCAGGCTCACACCAACCAAACCCCAATGAAACCTTTTTTCTGCAAATTTATGGACCTCGCCCTGTGGATCGGTCCATAAACAGGCAATATGGACCTCGTTCGATAGCACACAGTCCATATATAAAACTTATATTTAGTGAAAATCAGTTTAGTTGGGATTCTTCTTAGGGGCAAATTCTTGCATGGGAAAACTGCACACATTGTTTTCCCCGAAAGTTGCTCAAAAAAGACTTGGAAACATTTTCTTTCCTCGTGTACTCATGTATTCTTTACTCTGCAGTCTTCTTGAAAATCAATTTTTTCAAGTCGATCAATGCAGGTCGGTGCAGAGTGCTCAAAATAAAGTATGGCATTTTTGTTGCCCATCAGAACTCGTGCAAGGTCAAACGCATACAGGAACGAGGATAATGTGTGCAGTTGATTGAAGCAAGAGCGGGACTCTCGTACGAGGAACTATTGCAAATGGCCAAATGTGCCATATTAAAACTTACTTTTTACATCAGAAAAAATTTTATATGATTGCAATTTTAATCTTTTTTTTTTTAGCATAGGTCAACTCATGAGCAAAAATAGTAAATAGTTGTCTCTTTTGCTGTAATTAACCATGTCCCATATACTTAGAATTTATCTTTTTTTGATTGGAATTTTATAACTCTTATTAGTATAGTTGATAGGTGTTTCCAATTAGCTTACTGTTTCACTGTGAGCTAGAATTTTGACGTCAATAAAGTTATTTATTTTTTTAGTTTGTTGTTTGTGTTAATCTTGCTAAGATATTTCTGTTAGCTTTTAATCTCAATTAATTTGTATTAACCAGCCGCTTTCAAAGAAAGAGCATGTCAACATAGACTTTGAAAAAATCTGGTTATCAGGACAGTAGAGAGGCTTCTGATTGGCTCACTGCAAATGTTATTGGGTAGAGTAATTGATAACCTTGTCGAGACTGACAGGGATCAAAATATCAAGCAAAACCCTCATATTCAGTCGAACACAATCGAACTTGTGAAGTTCCTTCGGGCTTGATTACTGAAACGTTCTATTGCCTGAGCCGAACTGTTATTGTGCATTCTATTTCTTTTGAATAAAATCGAACCGATTGGTTCGATCGGTTCGATTGAGTTCGGTCATCGAACTCACCAAAACATTGGATTTCGATTGTGTTCGATTTTAGAACGTTTTCAAGCAGTTTTTCGTTCCGTTTGATTCGATTGATTTAACTCACTTGATACTCGCTTGTGCGCCATTGTGATACCTTGTGAGTGTGAGAACTATTTTAGGATTGTGAGAGAAAAATTGTGTTCTTGTGATAACTTGTGAGAGTCACAAATTATGAAACTCAATCGCTTGCCGTCATGTTACTGTAAACTGGGAAATACCGGCGCGGCTCACCCACCATGCTATTTGCAGTCACAGCAAATTTTTGGAAAATCAGAGACTTGGCCATGACACGCAACTTTTATTTTTGTCCTCAACAAACGCAACTACGATGGTCAATTCGGCTTCGCCACGTTAGCTTTTCGTCGATACACTACGATCCAGTGGAGGGCAATCGGAAGTACATCGGCGTTTTGGCGTTTGCGGGGTGCATCACGTGACATAGTTTAAACCAATAACCTTGAGCCGCGTCCAGGCCGCGTGGAAGTTCAAGTCAATATTCACGAAGGGTCGCTTGCTAGAAGCGGATACAAGCTTTTAACGGCGTTAGTTTTCTCAAAATGTGTTACTAAGTTTGAAATCTAAGTTGCGAAAAGACCACTGGCTGCTTAACTTTCACCTGAGACTTTAAAAGGTAGATATTGAAGGAATTCTTTCTCCTTGGTGTCACAATGGAGCTGGCTCACACTTTACCGGCGTCGGAAGTTTTGGATCATTTCTCCGTGAGTGAAACCAAAGGTTTGAGTTTAGAAGAACTCTCGCTTGCTCAACAAAAGTACGGACCAAACGGTAAGCTAGATATTGTTCAGCTGTAGCGATTTAACGCATTTGATGTCTCGTTGATGATATTTATCCAAATATATGATAGCTTTTTGTATGATTTTATTCCGATCATGCACTACCATCTGAGAGACTTTCCTCTAATCTTTGGTTACAAGTTTAAAGACTCTTTTAAGCGCTAATAACGATCTTTCTATTGTCTCATTTCATGTCATGAAACGACAGAACTTCCAGCGGAAGAAGGTGAGTTTCGTGTCGAAAACGCGAAGTTAATTGTTTATGTTTCCAGTAGAGTTCTTGACTTGGCTCTACGTAGAAAATATCAGCTGTTTGCTCCCTCCAGCATCTTCGACTCATGGTCTTTGTAATTTAATTTTCAGGCAAGCCACTCTGGAAGCTTGTATTAGAGCAGTTCGATGATTTACTTATAAAAATTCTTCTGGCAGCAGCAGTGATTTCTTTCGTAAGTTTATTTACTCATTACAAATACACTCGTATTTCTGTTACAATAAATTGATGAGCTGTACGTATGCGATCGATTGATCAGCCATGTTCTTGATCTGCCATACTTGATTTTTCTATTGTCCAGGTACTGGCGTTGTTCGAGGAAGGGGAGGACAGAACCACAGCATTTGTAGAACCATTCGTAATTCTTGTTATTCTGATAATAAACGCAATCATTGGTGTTTGGCAAGTGAGTGCTTCTCCAATCGTTAGCTTTCCCAGCCATGGCGGTTTTCATTTCTGACAACAATTTGACGGCGTAGTTTCTTAATGAATTTTTTTTTTTCAGGAAAGAAACGCGGAAAGTGCAATCGAAGCTTTAAAGGAATATGAACCAGAAGTAGCAAAAGTGTTGAGACAAAACAAACCAGGAATTCAGAGAATAAAAGCAAGGGATTTGGTTCCGGGAGACATCGTAGAAGTTGCCGGTAGGTAATTCGAAGGGATTATGCAATTCTCGTGTTATTTCACGCTCGCTTGGAGACGGGCGCCTTCTTTATTCCAGAACAGCGAAAACACACTACTGTTCTCTTCAGCAAAGTTGTTTACACCCACTCTGGAGAAAATCGTATCTCATTTAATCTCGCCTTTGGCAAACAGTCGTTAAATTAGTAAGGGAAATTAAGGTTTCTACCTGTTTGCTTTCTTATCTGTTAAGAAAGCAATATAATTTAAACTACCAAAGTTTAAATCCAGGAAAGGATTAATTGTCTTTCAAAGGGGTGTAAAATTTATATTGTGATTTTGTTTTCTTGATTCTTAACTCAAAACTGCATAAAAGCCCTAATCCTTAAGTGCATGCATTTTGGAACAATTTGCATAATTTTTTTTTCATTTCTTGAGGCTCATCTTGAGGCCAGTTGTCTTATTACTGAGAAAACCTAGCCATGGGTTAAGAAAGACCAGATTAGTAAATCTTTCGTGGTCATCACACCCTAAGTGATTTTGGACTGTAGATTGCATAGTTCAGCTATTGAGTTTTATTTGAATACAAAATTCCTAGGTTGATATCATTCTTTGGTTGTATCTGCAATTAAGTCCACTTTCCCAACAGCAATGGATTTGCTGTTTGCAGTGTTAAACATAATTCGTGGATCATGAATTTCTTGCATGCATATATAATTTTCAGTGTTGCAGAGAGAAGGCTGTGTGTAGAATGAGGTAAAATTTAGCTATTGTTTTGTCTGTTTATTTTCTGTTATTTTAAAGTGAGCTCTTGCCAGAATGTAAGACCAATTTAATATACCCACAGGACAGTTTAGCCTCTTAACAGCAATGGAAATATATATATATTTTTTTTTTTTGCTGAATTCTTGGCAAAATGCAAAAATTTTGAAAATTGCCTTATCCTGTATGTATTGTCACCCAACAAAAGCATTCCTCGTGTAGTGATCTTAATAATATCGTACCAGCTTTTGGCAAGCTGGCCCTTTTTTGCATCTCTGTGATGAGCTGTTTATAGCTGTAAATCCCCTGTGGCTGGAGTTTTTTATTAAAAAAAAATGCTTCACTGAATTATAAAACAATGCAATATCCATTCCAAGCTCACACTCTGTTGAAAAAGAAGCTTTTAATTTCTATTATTACAAAATTTAGACAGACCACAGTAATTAAAGGTTAACCCAGATTTGTTGTTGAACCGTAATGATCAAGGAAACCCAAGGAATAAATTCAAATGTCTATATGATAACTAAAAAATGCAAAAGGCCATGTTCATTTGCATGTTCAAGATTAGTATCACATCAAATGTTGATTCCTTTGACATTGTTTTGAAATGGGTATATTTTTCTTTTGATGCAGCTGTGTCTCCATATGTATTGTTTTTATCTGTTAACTCATGGATGTTCTGATTACAATCATGAAACCACACATGCTGAAGTTATTTTATTGAAAGTGGTTTTGAAAGTGTAACATATTTTGAGAATGGCAGTGGAGAGATAATGAGTTTTCCTTCCAGGCTAGCTAGTTGATGACAAAAGTTTTAAGTTTATACTTCTTTTTTGTGTTCTAACTTTGGTCTTAGTGACGTCTAGGTTATCAAGAAATCTATTTTTTCTTCAGCTTTAGTTCTGAAAACCTTGTAATAAATGCTTTTACTTCATTGATTCAGTGGGTTATTGAAATTTTCAATAAATTGCATGTATGAATGGTAAGTATGGAGATAGAGGTTTTAGAAAATAGGATAACTGTTTAAAAAAACTTGGTGGCCAAGTTTGCTAGAAATATTAATTTATGAAAGAAACTTAACAACAACTTTCCTTACCAATGTTTCATTGTCAAGGCTTGGAGATGCCTTAGACATAATTCTTGTATTCAAAAATGAAGTAAGGGTGTTTCAGTTGGTGTTATTAGTGAAATATGTTCATCCATGCTGTTAAATTTAAAAATTATTGATATCAGGAATAAGAAAATCATCTTGAAAACTTTGTACAAAAAATACAAAAAATAGAAAACTAAAGAAAGGTGTAGGATAAGGGGTATATCAGACCCAACTGTCATTGGACTCTACTATTTACTACCTTTGAAAGTCTTAAAAGTTGCTTGTGGAAATTGACATTCAATAGGTCATTTCCGAGTTCGCTTTTGTGTCTGTGTGAAAACGAGTCTTTGTGCGAAACCATTCGTATGAAAATGTGCTCTGCCTGAAGGTTTATTTTCATGTAAATCAAACTCATTTTCATTTGAAGGTTTTGCACAAGGACTCATTTTGAAACAGAGACACAAGGCAACTTGGAAAAGGTCTATTCTTTTTACAAATTAGCATTACTAAGTGACATCTGTATGTGCCATGGATGTATATAATCCACCAGTTACCATGATAGTGTAAACGTCTATCCCCATACTGTTTTACAGCATATGTCACATTTGGTGAAACCCTGATGTAACAAACTAACACAAGGGACAGAAAAATGTGTTCATTGTGACAGTGGTTCATCATACAATTATTGTTTTGGTTTCATTCCTTTTACTCTTAATGGTCTTGACTAGGCTGAAGAATCTCATCTGTACTAGGGATTTCATTAACGTTTTCAGCGAAGGGCAACTGGTTTTCACAGGCGGGCAAAACTACTTGAACTTGACCACCAATAGGAGAAAAACTTTCCTCTAGATGGTCAAACCAGGCAGGCAAACTCATCCTCACAACCAGTCAATTTGCCTGGTGCCCATGACTACTTCAGTGAATGTTAGATTTGTGGTAGTGTTGTTGAATGTTGACCTTTGTGGTAACAATGGGCTCATTTTTCTGAGGTGCATTATGTACTTAGATTTGATCCTTTATTTTACAGTTGGTGACAAAGTTCCAGCTGACATTCGGATAACTTCAATAAAATCTACAACTCTCAGAGTGGATCAATCAATTCTAACAGGTAGGCTGGTTGTGATGTTCCTTTCTCTTGAGGACCTTGATTGATAATTAATCTTACGGTGAAAAAGATTAAGGTGCTTTGTTGTTTGAAAGTAAATAATGCAAAAGACTCAATGTTAATATTTTGCCAAACAGGTGAAAGTATCAGTGTCATCAAACATACAGAACCCATCCCTGACCCTAAAGCTGTCAATCAAGACAAGATTAATATGCTGTTTTCGGTAAATTGTGTTTTCTATCTTTAAGTGTTGTCTCTCATGTCATTCCAGTGTGGATCACAGTTAACCTTGCTAACTTCTGTCTTTAATTGTTACTATTAGGGTACAAACATTGCTGCTGGAAAAGCTTCAGGCGTAGTCATTGGAACTGGTCTTAACACACAGATTGGTAAAAAGACTGTTTGTTTTATGAAAAAGGTTTTGGATAATATTGTAAATAAGCACATGACCATTCTTTATTTTGTGTGATGAGTTTTATCTCTGTCATTCCTTCAGTAACGTGATAAAAACATGGTTGGTTAATTTGCAGGTAAGATCCGAGATGAAATGGTTGATACTGACGAGGAAAGAACACCATTACAGCAGAAACTTGATGAGTTTGCTCAACAATTGTCAAAGGTATTGTGGCCAGATATATCTTTTCAAATCTTGCAATGGTCAGGTTGTTTACAGCTACGGCTTTGTATCTGTTAATTGTGTTCATGAATGCAGCACCATAATTAGGGACATGACTTTAAATACACAGTAGAATTAACAGAAGAAGGGTAACTTACGAAGTAAAATCTTAACATTACTGTTATGACATCAGATTTTAAATTGTTAATCTAACTTTTGCATTCTGCAAACCCAAGATCTGCCGACTGTCATATTAAAAATAGTTTCTTTCCCTGCATTTGTTTGTAAACCCCTGTCAAAGTGATGGTCAACAAATCTTAGATACCTTGGGAGCCACATTTTAGAAATTTTATTTTATGGAAATCGGCTGGCATTAAGTGTCACACAATGTTTGCATTGTTGAAAGATGCTGAGGAAGTGTTCTTTGAAATAATGGACCTTTGTAATTAAACTGTTTGTAACACCAGTGTTTTCTCCTTTTTTTCTCATCTATTAAAGGTAATTACAGTTATTTGTATTGCAGTATGGGCTATCAATATTGGCCACTTCAATGATCCAGTCCATGGTGGCTCTTGGATAAAAGTAAGTACTTTTAAATAAGAGGGCTAAGGGTGGGGACTTCGACATCTATGAGGATGTTACTCTGCTGAATTATCAACCCATCATTTCATTAGTCATGAGCCATAACAAACTTAAAGATATTACATAATTTAATATCTATTAAGATTTTGTTTAAACTAGTAAAAGTAGCAGTTAAAATAGATTCTTAGTTTAGTTTGCTCCTAAGATATACTAGCCTGAAAGTCATTCCCATGAGCCTCCAAGAATTCCAGTACTTCTGGAATTTGAATGTCTCCAAATTTTTCCAGTGAAAACCTCTCTTGCTTGTTGGCTAAGACATGCAAGTGAAGAACAGAATCCTCTAGTCTGACTACAAAATCCACTAGTCCCAAGCTATTGGACACAACTTTCTTTGCACACTTTGTTAGTTCTAAATTTTTTTGTATTTGACTTGTTTCTCTAGGGAGCCATCTATTACTTCAAAATTGCAGTTGCCTTAGCTGTAGCAGCAATTCCTGAAGGTCTTCCAGCTGTGATAACAACTTGCCTTGCACTGGGTAAGAACCAGGCTTTTGCAGATTTCAACAGCCTAGCTCATTAACACTAGCTCTTTGTAAAAATGAATCACTAAATGTGACCCTATTTTGGAAAAGGTGGTTAAAGGTGAATTGCCAAAATGGCGTTTAAACGCCTTAAAACGAAAGTGTTTAAACTCATTTAAACGCTTTGGATACATGTTTAAACACTATTTCTGCGCGTTTAAACACCAGTGCAAAATTTTCTCTGTTTAATACTCCGATAATTATATTGTGGTTAGTTTACGAAGCTTTTTTGGTATGAAATTTGCTCATAAATTAGCGGTATTGTTGTGTTTGATTGTGACGAGCGATGTTTCCGATTAAATTAAATTTTCCTCGATTGTGGCTGGAAGAAAGTGAACAGATTTGCAACTATATATGGTTCGTGTTTGTGTTGGACAAATTTGATCTGCATTCGAGACGTTGGTTGCAATTGAAAGAGACATTACAAGCTCATTCTCATCAAGATTTTTAAATGAAGGAAAAGCTAAAGAAAGAGATAAGCAATAACAAATGTGTTTTAGGCTAAGGTTGCAAATTCCTTGATTCTATTTAGTAAACATACCACTTAAGATGAGTCCTTTTTATCTCAGTTATCCAAAAAGAGAGGTATATATGTATATATGCAGCAAACATTTGTAACGGGCAGACTTCGCCTTCGTCGCGTACATGTACATGTGCACTGTAATTTGACGCGAACGTATCGAGAGTGCGTGTGAACGATCATGAACCCGATTTCTGTCTCAACAATCGCCCATTTTTCGAGGGGAAAATGCAAGTTTCTCAATTCACGCCGAAGTTTTCCACAATTCTTTTGCGGAATGCAACCACCTAAAACTGCACATTTTTGAGCAAAAGCTATTGGCAACTGAACGAAAAACAATGGACGAGGAGAATTGGCGCGATAATTGAATTAATCCCGGCTTTTATTACATCTTCTGTAGGAAGCTTAAGCGAGAATAATTTTGTGAAGGTAGGAGAAACTTTTTTCGTGGTGCATGAAATGCGTATTTTTATTTCCCACGAATTGTGAAAGGAACTTTCTAATTTTCGTGAAACATGATCTAACCCCCCTGTTTACAACCGTCTTTGATGACCGCGCCGAAACAATTGGCGATTTTTTTGTTTATTTCATGCCGCTCGCAAACGCGAAGACACATTCTTTTTATGTGAGATATTAACCGTGGGAACAGGCAAATTTTATTGGCTAGTCGATTAATATGACCAATTATTCAATCTGTTGAGTTTGCTTGGAGCAACAGAACAACATAGTAACTGAGAGACAGCAATGCAAGGCAACACGGTTAGCCGATCCAAATCAACCTTGATGGATACAGAGTTTGTTTTCGTGTGCTGACAGCTTGCAATGCTGCATGAAATAGTAAACTTCTTTCAAATAGAAAAAAACTGTGATTCTCCTTTGCATTACAAACATTATGCTGTGAATTACAGTCTCGGCCCTCTGTTTAACAGGGGAGAAAATTGAAATGTAGTTAATACTTGAAACTCGAGACACTCATCTGTCGCCGCGCATGAATTGAATCGATCACATGGAGAAACGGCCGTCTCCGCGTGATGCAAATACTTCACAAGACAACCAAAGAAAGACACAAACACACAGGTAAATCATTTAGTTTTATGCCATAAATATGAACAGGCTAATTAAAGCACAAAGGTTCCCTGTGATATCGCAAAGTGAAAGTCACACTCGTTCCCGCGTGTTGCAGAATTGTAGCAGATTGTAGCTACGTGCAAATATTTTCAACAAGAAAATTAGCAACACATTTCTTTTCGTAAATTGCATGAAGTTACGTTGGCGTATTCTCGGAAATGGTAATGTAAAGTGTATTGTGTATTGTTGCTGAAGACTCGTGCATTTGGCTCACTGTATAGACCATAACTTACACTACATTTTTAGTACGATATTAAGAAGCATTCATATCATTATTTTGTATTTTCACCAAAACAGTAAGTTTCCACTTTGACTGAGAATGATGGCGAAAATAAGTTTTACATACCATTCAGTAAACCAGCTTGGCATGATAATTCTAATAATGCCATGATTTCAAAAGGCGTGGGAACGATAATGCTGAATAATCTGTCATAACAGCTTTACCGTTAAATAAATTATTGCGTTTAAACGCTCATTAAAAGAAAACATTCGCCTAAGGAAAAACGCTTTAAAACATTTTGTAAACGGGTTTAAACGTTTTTTAGCCTGTTTAAACAGTGTTTAAACTCGTTTTGGTCTGAAACGTGAATAAACGCGTTTTTCTCTTTTCACCTTTAACCACTTTTTCCAAAATAGGGTCACAAATTGTCAGAACTGTCATTAAAAGATCCATGAAACAAACCTATTTGTTGCTATTTTGTCTTAGGTACACATCGAATGGCCAAGAAAAATGCCATTGTTCGCAGTCTTCCTTCTGTGGAGACACTTGGTTGTACATCTGTCATTTGTTCAGACAAGACAGGGACACTGACCACAAATCAGATGTCTGTCCACAAGGTAATAAAGGAATTTTGTCAAGTGATGTTTACCACTTGCCATCTTGTTTGTTCAGAGAATGATAGTAGTGATTCACAAATAAAATATAACCATTCTCATATCTTTTTTTTTTATCTTTGCTTGTGGTCTAGTTCTTTATTCTGAGTGATGTCAGGAGAGATCATGCAACATTCCATGAATTTGAAGTAGCAGGGACAACCTATACACCTTCCGGTGACATGTATGTATACTTTTTAGCATACATTTTGCTTTATGTGTATCTGGCCCCAGTAGTTTGAAACGTGGACAAGTTTCGACAAAGTAAATGGCATTGTCCATTGGATAGTGATGTATCCATTGGATAGCATTATCCACCCTTTGAACAACCTGAGCCTGCTAATTCAAAGTAGCAGAGATGACCTATACACCTTCTGGTGAAGTGTATGTATACTTTTTAGCATGCATTTTGCTTTGTGTATCAGGTGCTAGTTGTTCTAAAGGTAGACAACTCTATCCAGTGGATAAGCGTTGACAAAAAAAACCACAATCTCCACTGGATAGTGTTTTATCTATTGGATAGTGCCATCCACCGTTCAAACAATAACTCTTCAAAAGAGAGCTATACGTACTATAACTTTTTCAAAACCAGATGAACACTCTGAGCCTCCTTTTATGGAATTAGAGATCCTTAAATTAACTGATCTTGTTACCCCTCACAATGCACTCCTCATGTATCACTATTACTATAATCTTCTTCCATCTTCCTTTGAAAATTTCTTTCAAACAGTAGCATCTGTACACTCATACAATACCAGGCTTGCTTCTAAATCAACCTATTACATCAATACCATCAAAACAAACTATGGTAAATTCAACATTTGCTTTGCAGCTGTAAAAGTTTGGAATCACCTTGACGAAAGCATTAAAAACCTCCCCCTTAAAACGTTTAAAAACAAAGTCAAGCTAAACACCTTACAGTCTTACTGTTCATGAGTTTTCAGCTGGTATTTGTTTATTTATTTTATCTATTTATTTATTTCTTCTTTTCGTCTCTTTATTATTGACTAATTAATTGCATTCATCAAGCTTTATTGCCATGCTACCTCCTGTACTTGAACATTACTTAGTTTTACTCAGCTCAATTAACTTTATAGTTATCCTGAGTAAACATTACCTCTTTTTTGTATCAATATATTATATTGTAAAGTTTAACTTTTTTTCTATTTGGTAGTAAAGCTTGTTGTTGTTGTTGTTGTTGTTGTTAAACAACGCAGGCCTGCTATTTCAAAAATTACTGCTTTGCAGCCCTTAATCTCTCCTTTCTGTCATCACCATGTACTTCCATGTAGAGACAACATGAATGTGAAGTTTTAAAATCAACTGTGTCAAAGCAAGTTCATGCAAGTTTATATTCCAATTGAGCTCTAAACTTAATTTACACCTGGTCCCACTCAAACTGTGATTTTTGTCATAATGTTCACCTATGTCGTTTCCTATGTTGTAATAGGTTTCCCTTACATCAAAGTATCCATGTCGATCTAATAGTAGACTCATTTTGTGTTCACAAATTTATTCCTGACCAGAACCTTGAATGGAAAGAAAATAGATCCTCAGGATTTTGAAGCCCTTCCAGAATTTGCTACAATTTGTGCCATGTGCAATGATTCCAGTGTAGATTACAATACAGTAAGTGTTAGACTGTATCTTTTTTCATGTTTAGGAGTATGTTGCCCATAGCGCAATAAGGACGGAAAGCGATGAGGTGGCAACAATTTACTTATGCACTGTTGTCTTTCTAATCTTGTCACTGGAAATGATGCTATTCCGTGTTTCACCTGAGATTATCTCAATGATTACAAGATTGGTCAACTGATCCAGTGAAGAATATATTTTAGCTTCCCATAAAATCAAGTGGCTTAACAATCCTATTTTTTGTGCCACTTCTGGGAAATTACCGTCAGAACTTTACTCTCTTTGTAACTCCTAACACTTGGAAAAGTCTGTTGACATTGCATAACTACAAGCTGTCTTACTACTTGATGTTAGGTAAGAGATGCCTATGAAAAAGTGGGTGAATCGACAGAAACTGCACTAACAGTTTTAGTGGAGAAGCTCAATGTGTTTGGTACAAATCTGAGTGGAAAGTCCAAAGCTGAACTAGCACATATCTGTAATGAAGACATCAAGTCTCACTTTAACAAGGTAATAATATTAGTCGTTTATTTTAGTTTTATGGCCATTGTGGTCATGGAAAATGTATGAACATTCAACTACTGTTTAACAACTTGTTTTGAGGATGTCTTAGAAAGTAAATAGGAAAATGTTTTTGTTAGCAATTCTCATGGACATTGATATCCATCATCATTTGTCACTCTGTTTTTGCAGGAGTTTACCCTGGAGTTCTCCCGTGACAGAAAGTCAATGAGTGTGTACTGTACTCCTAGAATTGACGGGCCAAACTCGGTCCATGAAAAGAATCCAAAGATGTTTGTCAAGGTAAAAACAAGTAAAATTCTAAACTAAGTAGGATCAACACTGTGTGTGCTCAGACAGTGTTAAGTGTAGTTGGTAGGCACACTCTAGTTCCTGTTATATAGGTATCCATCTGCTACAGCCATAGTGATAAAGTGGATTATTAAATCTTACAAAGTTTACCCTTGGGTGTTTTTCTTTACAGGGTGCTCCTGAAGGAATTATTGAAAGATGTAACTATATTAGGGTTGGTAGCAAGAAGCAACCCCTGACACCGAAAACCAAACAGCAGATTCTGGATCTAGTGAAAACTTATGGAACAGGTTTGTATTTAACTAGTTTGCATTTAATGCTGTGGATTCACTGGAAGTGATGTTTTCCGTGTTTCACCTGAGTTCTTCATCAACGATTACAGTCTTGGTATTCCTGATCCAGTGTATAACATTTATTTACTTGTGAGAAGATTCTCAGATATTCAGTTACTCTGTGTCTTAAACATGCCACTGACCTTTGATTGAATTATCACTTTAGGTGCAGACACACTTCGTTGCCTTGCCCTGGCAACAGTTGATGAGCCTATCCCACCCAGCAAGATGGATCTTGAGAACTCTGAAAAGTTTGCAGAGTATGAGGTGTGCACTTGTCATGTATCTTAACATAGTTGAGAGTTTGGTGAATGACTAGATATGCAGTAGTGAATGATGAAAATGTGGATTCCCCTTCACTTGTTATAAGTGAAACACCCATATGCCATACTGAATACTACTGCTGTTTTGGGAAAAATCACTTGCGTGTTATAAGTAGCATTTTAGAGCTTGTTATTTTATGATAAATTAACAAATGACACATTTTGTGTGTTCTTTTGTGTCAAGTCTGCTCTTCTATGAATCATCACACAAACTTTTTTCAATTACAGAGCAACATGACATTTGTAGGTGTGGCGGGCATGTTGGATCCACCTAGATTAGAAGTGAAAGACTCGATTGAGAAATGCCATGATGCAGGAATCAGGGTTATTGTCATTACTGGAGACAACAAGGTATTCCGATTATGAGATATTGTCTTAGTGGTGGGAATTTGTAGTTGATCATCTTTGTGAACGTCACTTTTCTTTATTGTTTAGGCAACTGCTGAAGCCATTTGTAGAAGAATTGGTGTCTTTGGATCTACTGAAGACCCAACAGGTACTGCAATAAAATTAATTTTGAAATCTGACTCATAAATATGTACACAAATTTGGGTAGTCATAAGTTAACAGCTTGTTTATCTTCTCTTCTTAGGATTATCTTTCTCAGGCCGTGAGTTTGATGAGTTAACTCAAGAGGAACAGAGAGAAGCTTGTTTGAATGCAAGGTGATTTCCTTTCTATGAAAAGTTTTGCTGGTATCCTGTGCATTATTAGCACTCCATATCCGTTTTTCTCCTAACAAAGGTGGACTTTTTCTTTGTAGATTGTTTTCACGAGTAGAGCCAGCACACAAGAGTAAGATTGTGGAGTACCTTCAGGGGGAGGGTGAAATATCAGCCATGACTGGTGATGGTGTCAATGATGCCCCTGCATTGAAGAAGGCAGAGATTGGAGTCGCCATGGGATCTGGAACAGCTGTGGCAAAGTCTGCTTCTGGTATCCTTTTGCATGCTTGTCACCCACATTTCAACATCAAATGTCTCCACACTTAATCAATATGCGATCACAAGAAAGCCTATGAGAATCACAGACGTGATTACAAAAAAAATTTGTTGATGTAAACAAACTCTTCTGATTTGAGCTGTATGAAATGTGTGGAGTCCAGTCTGTTGATAATGGGACTCAGTTTTTTGCCTTATATGTCAAGTTCTTTTTACAAAAACTAGACAACTTACACTGTCTGAAGTAGAGCAAAATGATGTAAAAGTCAATCCATTCTCGGAGTGTTAATTGTGGACTTTGTCGTGAGCATGCTGCTCTGCAGTTTTCACAGAGGTCTTCTCTTTGATTCCTGTCAGACTTCATGCTTGACACTGCACCACATTACTACTGGGAGGACAGTGACATTCTGATTGCCCTGCTTAGTTTATTACACAGTTCAATATTGGTGTAAACAGTACGTGATGAGCCTTAACTTGATATCAGAAATGGTATTAGCTGACGACAACTTTTCAACTATTGTGGCTGCTGTGGAAGAGGGAAGATCTATTTATGACAACACAAAACAGTTTATTCGGTACTTGATTTCCTCAAATATTGGAGAAGTTGTCAGGTTAGTGTCCATATGTGTATACTTCTGGGTATATAAAGACTCTAAGAGTATTTCTTTCAATAATCGCTTCCCAGAGAACATGAAACTTGTGAAGATTCTGAAGTTATCTTCTGTAGTGATATTCCAAGTCAAAGAAACATTACTTAGATTGGCATTAATTTGTTATGGAGCTGTAAGATTTGGTTTTTGTCATACAGAAAGGGGTGAATTAAAGTGAAAATCTAAGGCATTAATATTGCTTGTAATTTCTTCAAGATCATGTGTAGTTTGAAGGTGAAACAGTCACCATCTTTGAAAATTTGAAATGACCAATCAGAGCACTCATTTTATCTTGCCTGTTCATGGAACTGGTGATGACATTTAAGGTGTTTGCTTACTGTTAACATCTTGTTTTTGTAGCATCTTCCTGACTGCAGCCCTGGGAATGCCAGAAGCACTCATTCCAGTCCAGCTTCTGTGGGTGAACCTCATGACAGATGGACCCCCTGCTACGGCACTTAGCTTCAACCCTCCTGATGTGGACATTATGATGAAGCCTCCACGCAAGGCTAAGGAAGCTCTCATCAGTGGCTGGCTCTTCTTTAGATACATGGCTATTGGAATCTATGTTGGAGCTGCCACTGTTGCTGCCTCGGCATGGTGGTTCATGTTTTATGAGAATGGTCCTAAAGTAACTTATTACCAGTTGGTAAGTATGTCTGCTATAACCCATTGTTGGGATTACCAGCTTTGAGATTTAACTAAAGAAATATTGTTTCTGTTGTTTAGACACGCCACATGCAGTGTACAACAGATCCTACAAGCTTTGTTGGTGTTGAGTGTAACATTTTTAACGACCTTCATCCCATGACCATGGCCCTATCAGTGCTGGTCACAATAGAAATGTTCAATGCTCTTAACAGGTGGGTGCATATTTACTTACATTCCCTTGTTATGTAAAGGAGAGAGGTTAAGAATTTGTAAGTGTGTGAATTTACAAACGACACAGGAATGGAGACCCTGCGGCACAGAATCTTTCATGCTGAACATGTTTCTAACCTTAAATGTAGAAAAAACTAACTTAACATCTAGATCAGTTTTGCAATAACGCTTAAGCAGCTGTCTTAATTTAATCTACACAACTTAAGAAAAACGGCCAATATTTATGATTTCATCATTGATTTGCAGCTTGAGTGAAAATCAAAGTCTCTTTGTCATGCCACCCTGGAGGAATCCTTCTCTCATTACGGCAATTATCGCTTCATTTATCATGCACTTTGTCATACTTTACTTCAAGATTACCAATGTAAGTATCATAATGTAAATAATAATAATGCTTCTTCAAATATAACATATTTGACAAGGAGGACCAGGAGGTTAACCCAATATAAAGGTCTCCTATCTAAAAAATATGACATATAAATAAATACATGTGCAGTAGATATAAATGATTACACTAGATGTAAATGACACCTTTAATAATTAATCAGGTTTTTACAACATTGAAGGCAAAATGTTAAAGGTGCTAGTCTTGAAATCCTGACATTCTATCTGACCACTGACCATCAGGAAATATGGCTTAATTGTCTCACGTTCAACTATAGTATATGGTTATGCAAATGTAAAGAAGAAGCTGGATAACTTTTTACTAATATTTTTCCACAAGCTTCATACTCTCACCCCAGCCTTACATTTATAAAAAAAATTGTTATTATTGAGCATAATGGGCACATGAGTATAAAGCCTTGGCTACATTGTCCACACTAACTCTTGGTGAAGTTGGCATCTTCAATAATGATTATTATCATTCATTGGTTCATTTATTTGGTACTAGATAATCTTGCTTTTGTTGTTTTCCTTGCAGACTATTTTCCGCATCACACCTTTGAACTGGGATGAATGGATCGCAGTTCTCTATTTCTCCTTTCCCGTTATCATACTCGATGAAGTTCTCAAGTTTGTCTCAAGACACATAGGTAGATACATTTAATATTGTGGAAACTGTCTTTTATGTGACCACTTCTAGATAATAACTCTGAATTAACAGCTGCACTAAGCACTGCAGTTTTGTGATGATATACAAAGTATTGCAGTGAGTAAATTTTGTGTTCTGATCAGTTGTATTGTTTTTATTGCCAGCTGAAGCTCCTCATCTTCCTCCGCAAGCTAAAGCAAAATCTGACTGATTACTGACAGCATGCCGGTCATGCGTGTAACTGATATACCAGAAGTGGGTCACAGCTCTGAGGAGCACTGCACTCTGTAAAACATTCTTGTGGTTCCTCCTGGGAACAATGAACTATCAAAGCCATAATCCTCATTTCAAGAAGTGTCCTAACTCACGAATAATGGAGCAGAGGTTCCTGACTCACATGACTGGACAACTTACAGTGTGTTCATGATTGCTTGTGCTGTGTTCTGCTGATTGGTTTATAGCAATCGGAAAATTAATTCAGTTGACACTATCTTGTTCTACCGACCGATTTTCTCTTGCAAAGACAAGATAACTCATGGTTTGATGCGTATAATATAACGACAGCAGCATTTCCGTCCGGGCCCTAGGGCCTTTAATTTATATATTTAAGTCTAATTTTTCTTCAGTGCTAAAGGATCTTGGTAGGTTTTTTTTGCATCAATCAGTCCAAACTTCAATCTTTGGATTGGCTTCTAGGAATGGGAAATCCATTGACATTTTAGTCTTTTTTATGAAATGTTGTTTTGAAAAGTGGAATGCCTTTCAGGCATCCCTGTTCCCCATTCCCAATGATTGGGTTGGGGTGGAAATGAGGATGTCTTGCTTTCTAAATAAAAAGGTGTGGATGCCACCGACATATATGTAATATATCAAAGTTCTTAATCCAGTAACTGACTGTTAGTTTGATTGGTCACAAGACCTCTTTATGTGACACTAGGAACAATTTTTATGTGGGGAGTATAGCACCCTAACATGTTCAATGCGTTCGGTCTGTTAAGGAGCAGCACGATCACAACGAGAGTTTTTGTCTCGTCGTTTTTCGCATTGCCTCCAACTTTCAGAACACATGGAACAGGGTAACAGCGCCCCTCTTTGTAGGCCAGTTAAACATGCTTGTAATTTGACCGCAATTTGCTTAAAAGTTTAAATGCCCAGGACTCGAGGAACTGTTGTTTCATATTGTTCGATGCATTTATCTTCATTTTTGATAAAACTGAGTAAGCTCAGTATTTTCTTGGAAAACATTTATCCTATAACAGAAACCATCGCAACAGCCAAATTGTCAAAGCGAACGAGAATTACTGCTGGCAAACACTACTCGTAGAATAAAGCTCCACGTTTTAAGTTTTGTATTGCGTTTGATATGTAAGCTTGTTGATAAACGGGGTTTCTAGTGAGTGTGTCTTAACTGGTATCTGAGATGTTTTTAAACTTAGTTTGATGCAGCTGTAATGACTTTATATCCTGAAGCTGTGTGGTTTTAGTACGCTTGACGTCCACCCTAGTGCAAAGGAAATTACCATTCCTTACAATGATTGTTCTTTCGTACTTTACTTTTGCCCTTAAACAAATGGTTCATTAAAAGTCGACTTTCATGAAAATGTGTATCCGGGTGTATACCTGTGTTTTGTGCGCAGAAACCAACTTGAGTGTCAGTATTTTACTTCATCTTCACCCACGTTGGAAAGACGCTGGGAGCGAGGGTTGACCATTCCTCGCATCGTACAAACAATGTTCAAAATACATTACTGAGGCCCTGTTAGGGGGTTCATAATCTCCCCGTCTGAGTTTCAAACCTTTTCACGTCGCAATTTCGGAAAGTTTGCATCTTTGCCGTCGGAATTTCGTCCAAAACTACCGATCTTTAAAGTAAAATGCTTTCTCCTAATTCTGTCCCCGAAACATTCTATTTTTGAGTAATTATCAACCAAACTTACACTCTGTTTTCATAATGTTATTTTTTCCGGCACAGGCTGAATATTCTTATTTTCTGCCGATTTTAGGCTCAAAATATGCTTGCGGATATGCGCATGACATTTCTGTTTCCGAATGTATTTGGTGTCTGGATGGTGGTAAAGTAATCATGATTGGAGCTAGCCTGCAGACATGAAAGCCTTGTATGAAGCACATAACTTCTTCGAAAAATGTTATGTAGCATCGAGCATACGGCTAGTGATGTTTTTGTTGCCTTTTAGCTCGTTTTGCCGTTTAGAGAAAGTTACGGGAAAGTTATTTTCAACAAACAAAGTTATTCTTTTCAAAATCTTAGCCGAGGGGTTATTCTTAAAATATTCTTAAAAATTTGGCAAATTTCAGCCCTGGTGTCCTTATAAACTATATTCTTATAAAAAAGATAAAGAGTTTAATAGACTTGCAAAGTGCGACAATACAATGCAGAGAGAACAGACTCGGAAAATGTACTTTTCGATCCTTATGTGACGTGTTTGAAGTTCGTTATTTTTTGTGGCTACATGTCCGGCAGCCTGACAGGTTTTTAAAATGCTCCGTGTCCGGCAGAGACTGCGAAATTTTTTTATTAAGTAAACCAACGTAAAAAAAATAATAATGACAGGCGACCCTACGAGGGATCGAACTCGGGTCGCCGGTATGAACACTGCGCCACGGCAACTTTCGGAATTTAGGTATTTTTCGAGTAACCTCAGAGTTGCCCTTAGCATTATTGAAAGCTAACCATAAACAGGCTAACTAGACTAACCGGAGTGCTATTCAGGCTAACCGGGGAGCTATTTAGGCTAACCGGAATGCTTTTTAGACCAACCGGAGAGCTATTTAGGCTAACCGGAGTGCTATTCAGGCTAACCGGAGTGCTTTTTAGGCTAACCGGAGTACTTATTAGGCTAACCGGAGTGCAGTGTTTTTGACTGCGGGTCATTCTATAATAGTCCTACGTTATAAATCCCGGTATACCGGGTGCCGGGCTCATCAAAATTCACACTACGGTGGAAACAGTGAAGTATTCAGCCATAAAAACAAGGATTTGACATTATTAACTGAAATTTTTAGAAAATAATTTTGACTACCGGACACGGAGTATTTTAAAAAACCTGTCCGGCTGCCGGACATAGAGACACAGCAAATATTTTTTATTTCTTTGACGGCTTTTTATTCGAGATATCTAAGCACTCGATGGCATATTTGCAGTGTAGAGCTATTTGGATACAACCACACATATTCTTTTTAGAAAGCCTCTTTTAAAAATGGGGTTGATGCTGAAACTTGGTGCGTATTAATTACTTTCTGCTCCTTGAAGTTTGTTGAGTGCAGCGGGGCTCGCACGAGGTAAAACGGGGCCTATCCAGAAAAAAAAAATCATATTAGTCAGGGGCACCCAACGGATCGTTTCGGTAACTTATCTGTTCGGAAGGCGTTTAATCCCCACTGATTTTCTGAAGAGAATTGTCACCTCGAACTTGCGTGATATGAGAAATTTGATGTCTGTTGTTTTCGAATTGTAAAAAATGTCGTTTGGGGTACCGAAAAAAAGTCAGCTATCATTTTCGGAAAGGCGATAAGACCTAAGGTTTTCAGGGAATGGACAAAAAAGCCCTAATAAATTCGAGAATACTCTAGTTCCCCTAGAATAACCGAACAGATAAATTTTTTTTAGTGCAACCTAAAATTAACCTACAGAGCTTTAAAGTACTCCAGATAGCCTAAAACAGCGTTTAAAAGCATTTGAGAGAAAATGGTGGTTGGGTGCCCCTGATCAGTGTAAAATGAGGTTGACGGGCTTACACGACTCTTAATTATGGTCCGTGACATTTATACACTTTCTTTGCTTCACCGTATAGCTTTCTCGAAGTAAAACTACAACAGTCTCCGAAGAAAAACTGGACGAAGATAAATATTATTTTCGCGTAAACAGTTCTAATCAAACAGCCGGTCCCCGACGGCGTCACATATAGAATACAGTTGAGCAACATGTTCACGGAATGTTTCAACTAATTGTCCCTCAAAACTGGTAGACTGTCAATACTCACGGAAAGCTTAACTTTATTGTAAAATATACAATTTCTTCTGGCCGAATGCGCTGCAAGTCGCTGTCTAATTTTTAAAACGCCAACGTCACTGTCGATTTCACTTTTCTGTTTGTCGCTGTCGTAATTTCGCGCGGTCGACTCGTCGTTCGTCGTCATTTAATTTCAGCTCCTTCATGTCGTCGTTACAGAGCCATGTCGCCTGTCGGAATTTACCCTAACAGGGCCTCATTATTTGCCAAAAATTTTAGGACGATTTTAATTTCGGACAAAACAAGTGTTCGAAAATAAAACCGTTAGAGATTTTACGAGTCCGAAATATTTAGAGTACAGTATAAAATTTTTAAGTAGCTCCAAAGCTCTTAATTAGTTTCCTTTATGAGGCTAACTCTAGTTGAGACACTGCTTTAGATACATAACGGCTTTATTGAATTTGTGTTTTTTTCTCTTCGGTATATCTCTTAAACCTTGAGGGTGTAGTAAAACTATCATTTTCACAGATTGTTGAAGCGACCTTTGGGGAAATTAGCTGATCACTCCAACACTCTTTGTTTGGTTGCTTCTCTTTTTATTTCCACTATTGATAACCTGGGTACAATACTCACAACGTTCTCTTACTTGTTGCTCTTGACTGGTTACAGCAATTACTACAACTACTAGGAGCTAACTCGTCACGTTCCTTTTAAAGGGACAACCACGTCATCCATCAAATCAATGTCAATCTGTCAATTAGGCTAACGTAATGCCATGCGCAGTTCGAATAAGGTTCTATTGCGACTGCGCACCAAGCTACTTAGCATATTTTCCTTCGAGGTTATCGAGGTTGACTAAAACGTTTTCTACCTTGATTTTAACCGACTATTCTAAAGTGGCTGACCTAAATAAGGTAACGTGAGCAATATAAAAGTTACAATCTTCGTTCTTACCGATTAAAAGTTTAGGAGAGAAAGATAACTAAGTTAACTAAGTTAACTAAGTTAAAAGATAAAAGTTGTTGTTAAATATTTCATACAACATAAGTGTTACAAGAAATAGGTTTGCAAACTCCCAGCTTCGTGGGAGGGATTTCCAGTTAAAACTATCCATCTCATTAACTGGACGTGCTCTTGGTACAAACATCCTTTAATGAGGTGCCGCTGCTATTGTTAGGAATCTTTTCTTTATTTGGGTAGAAGTGTGAATTAGGAATAAATTAATTTAAACATCGTTATCAAACTCCTTGAAAAGGTCAGTAAAAAGGGCAAGGTTTGACTGAAAAATTGGACGGGAGACTGAAAATAAGTTAAGGAGTCTAACGCGACTAATTCCAAAAAGAGCGCATGCAAAATCTAGATTTCAATTTTTACTTCATTTTCTCGATCGACACCCGCGAGTAAACAAACGTGTTGCTGGACAACGCAGCTAAACCGAAAACATGCAGTGCAGCAACGGTGCTCGCAGAACATGAATGTACCAAGGCATCCTACCAAGAATCGGCTACAAATTATTGAAGTAGACACTACATTTCCAAAATAGTTAGATTACATGGCACCATTTCCAGTTTAACAACGGTCAAGTAATTTACACATATTTCACTGAAGAACTAGTTCCTAGGAAACGTAGCACCTGCGTACACATCAACAACGATAAGAAAGGCAACATTTTTTAAACACCTAAAATATTCCAATATTATATTTCGAATGACCCAACACCTATTTCTCAAAACATTACCATTAACTTTTTGCCCATTATTACAACGAATAAATATGGTTGGGAATTTATATCTTGCTTGCATTTTTATTGTTTTACAAGATACTGTTCCGGTCTAATTCGTGCTTTGTAGGCCTAATTATGTACTTGAGCTTTGTTCCTTCGGTGTCGGAACTGAGATAGAGTCCGAAAATTTAACGTCCAAAGATTTTTGCACTGAGTAATGTAAGGCGAACGTATGCCAGATTACTTTCTTCATTCTCTTTTCTCTGCGGAGGCTTCTTTTGTTTCCTCCTGTAAGCTATTCCCCAAGCAAGGTAAGCCGTGGAAAGATTGTGGAGGGGAAATAATGGACACCAGGGGCCCGTTTCTCGAAAGCCCCGGAAACTTACTTATCGTGCCCGCAAAGCCACTTTTAAGTAATCTGTATCTACAGAGAGGAGAGAGGAGTCTACGCCTGAACCTTGTTGTAAGAAGAGAACCGCTGTTCATATTAAAGAATATGTGAATGAAACAGCTCTGTAATCATAAGGTTTGAGATTTTGCTACGGCTTCCGGGTGCAAAAACGTTTCGGGACGTTGAAGAAACGGGCCCCTGGACCTCTGTAAGACCTTTACCCGAAAAGGGAGCATTTAACCTATGGTTGTGCTCTCTACTTGTAGAAAAGGTTTCTCCGCGACTGCAATATTAGTGTTCTTTCTACCTGGGGTGATTGCCATTTGTCGTGAAAAACCGTAATTTTCGGTTGACAAATCTCAAATGTTACAACTCATTTCACTGATGTAAGCTGCCAGATGAAAACACTGATATACTCCATTCCATTCCAACGGAAATGATCAAAATATCCCTGTATCATATGCCAAATCATCCTCGTGCGGAAATTTAGCATTACGTGGGACTGTTCCTTTCCACGTTTGCAATTACCTATTTATTTAGTAGCACCAATATGCAGGTAATACATATTGCTAATTGATAAACAAACTGGACTGCATGTTGCGCTAGAAGTTGCATTGAGTTTATTTTTCTTGATTTTTTTTATTTGTCCAGGCATAAAATCGCTTGCTAATAAATAATTTAAATTCGTCACATTGTGCTTGCACTTCGTTTTCTTTTAGAAGTCGCTCACAGATTACCTCTAAATTATTGTTAAGTCCATTTCTTGAATTGACTTGTGCTTTTCTCTCCACGTTTTCGTATTAGTAAAGATGCCAAAATCTTATTTCCTACTCCTAACACGGTTCATACAGTTTATACTACAGTAAAAAGCTTTTTTCCTATGAAAATCATTTACTAGCTTATTTTGAGTTCTACTCAGTACCCCATCTCACAACTACCGAGGCAGTTTTTTTTCAGCCAATTAAAGTTAAAAATTCGCGAAATTTTCAATATAAAGATCCCCACTAGTTTCTACATTTCATCAAGTGCAGACTTGCATGTAACGCCATTAATCCGCACATTAAAAAAGTAAACTTTCTGTGTTTGCGATACCTTACCTACAAATTACGTTTCAACGCATTTAATATTTCCTTTTTTTATATATGTTCATCCAAAAAGGGCCACGAATGCAGTGCTTTTGATATGTACACTATATACAATTAAAAAAATTCATTTTTGCCATTTAAAACATTTACGACCCAGAAGAAATTTTGAAAACAAATTTGACCGTTGGCAATAATTCAAAATCTATTATATTTTCAGCGAAAGCAATCATATCAGGCCGTGTATGCACGTGACTACACCCGAGAATCTAAAAATAGATTTTCAGAGGATTCGATTGCTGCGGGGAAGTGACTCTCCGCGGTGATTTTTTCTTCACGCGACTTTCCATACAGCATTCACGAGAGACAATTCGACACCACCGCCGAAGAATGTTCGTTACGGAGTGAATTAAACGCTGATGGTAGTTCAGGTGACGACTTGCTCGTATTGAGATTCACGCAGGAAGTCAGTTGCATTGGGTTAGAACAGCGAAACGCCAGCTTCCTAACCAGGGTTGGTTTTTCACTAGATAACGTGGAGTCTTGGTTCGGTGTTTTGTCGCTGTCTTGAGAAGAGTCCGTAGATTCTTTTGTTTCAGTCTCTGATTCTTCGCTCTCAGGAGTGTCTAGTCTGGGTATTTTATTAGCTGGTGCTCCCTGTTCAGCCTCCTCAAAGTGCACCACTATGACACTTGTGTTATCCGCTCGAAGCTCCCTTTCTCGCCATCTTGACAACGCGCGCTGAATCAACCTGTTGAGGAAATTTAAAATCATCAGCAACTAGTGCAGGACATTTACGGTAGTTGAGCAAATAATCGCAAAACCTTAGATATCTGTACTTTGATATTTTATTTTCATTGTTACATATACATGCACGTAACAAAATTTCACTACCCTCATATAGCACTCTTGTCGAGGTACAAGATTCGAGATTCCGAGTGACTGGTGCATTTTTTTCCTTACCAACAAAAAACACGTAACCACCTTTTGTATTTTGCCAGGTTTTGTGCAGGGTGAAACGACAAAATAGCAAACAAAAACAGACAACAGAGAACTTTGCCAGGTTTCCTAAGCATTTCCCTCTATTGACTATGAGCTGAGCTTTATTTCAAAAGCGACTCACAGGCGAAACAAGTCGAGTATGATTCTTACCTGTGTGACACGTCTCCTCCTTTTAAATGGTCGTCTTTGTTGAAATTGTGCACAAATTTAACCACCTCCTCGACTCTCATCATCCCCCACAGGCCATCCGATGCAATGACCAGAAACTTGTCCATACCAGGGCTTATCTTGTACACTCGCACGTCGGGCACTGGGGAGACTATGAATTCACTTCTATAATAGTCGAAACTCCACAGATCTCCTACACAAGGAAATGATCAAATGACACATGGGCGTAAGTTTCTTAGGGCCTCTTCATATGAGCCCGGTAGCCGGGCTGGCTTGGTTACCGGGACGAATTTTGTTATCTGTTCATATGGGAAATTCCAGCTCGGCCTACCGGGATGAAATCCAAGAAACACAACCAAAATGGTGGAACATAAACTTGTATCGTTCGCAGCTGTCGTAGCTTTGTGAACTCTTGTAACTTTACTAACAAAGCTAATTCGTATACTCCTAATGTGGAAATACATACAAGACAAAAATTATGCCATTTTGGCCGCTATGTTGCGAAAGCGAAGCTATTTTGTGTAAAAAGTTTCGTCCCGGTTACCCGCGCTGGAGTGTTCATATGGGAAAGTTTCATCCCGGTTACCGAGATATCGGTCGCAAAAACCGAGATCTCGGCAACCGGGCCAGCCCTGCTTCTCATATGAACCCATCCACATTCTTACGAAGGAAAGAGTGGCAAGGCGAGATCTCGGAAACCGAGCCAGCCCGGTTGACCGGGCTCATATGAAGAGGCCCTTAGAAATAAAACTTCCTTATTTTGCAGCATAACAGCGACCTTAGGTGTCTCAATAGCCAAGACAGCATCCAAGATTTCAAGTCATAGATAAAAGATAGATTTGATCCGAGCGATACTCTCCATAGGAAATTTGCTAGGCACTAAAGACCTGCGATTTTTCTGTACATTCTACAGATAAGACAGTCAGTAATATCCTCCGTGTTCGTCTAATATGTTTCGCCGTTTTTTCAAGCGTTTGGGAAAGTCAACTTCGCCAAATTCAGTGGAAACCGAGTCTTTGATGCTACACTTAAAGAAACTTTGTAAAATCAAGCGGGCATCTGGATTCACTTGTTCTCCTTTTGATTCGCTTGAAGGTGCAGCCGGCGTCATTCTCTTTTGGGTGCATTATATTTGACCCGGAAAGCGGCTTTAACACAAGGAAATGATGTATGGGGAAAAGGCGGTTTTTTTGGTCACATTTCCACAATTGACCACGAGCATAAAGCCAACGCTGTTCATCAGATGAAATAGGAAAAATGAACTAAAGCTCTATAAAAACCATTCTAACATAGAAAATAATCAAAGGTGAATGTTGTTACTTGCCAAGTGCTCTTGAAATGGCCAAGAAGGGAACTGATTCTGTCTGGGTACTTCTTCTGACAGGCCCCTTGTGACCATGATGGACGGGCCTTTCCCATGCTACCCGCGGTACACCATTCCGAGAGAGGACCTTTCCACCAAGGGACTCAATTCGAGTCTTTTCCGATGGAACGTCGGGTTTATGATCGGCGGTGAGAGCCACAGCTTGAAGTTTTTTCTCCTTATTCAATCGCCCAAGTGCTGCGCGTGAATCGCCCACATGAGCTATGTACAGCGTTCTACCCTTGAGGATCACAACGGTTGCTGTAGTCCCGGATGTACTTGGCAGTCCGTGTCTTGTACGAGGCCAGGAATCTGTAGATGAATTAGTTCAAAACAATCGCTTTAAAAGTATTCTCCGAACTATCTTAAAGTAGACCGCCACTACCCTCAAACGGCGAGCCCCTCCCCACGAATAGCGATAAAATTCAGACTCCGACAGTACTAAGTGATCATCCTTTTACATGTTTGCACATGCGTGCCAGGCGTGAACGTCGTTCAGGGGCAAATGGTTTGCCATTTTGAATAGAAGCCGAAAAGCTTCGATGAGTTTAACCAAAGAGATGCGAAAATAAAGCCCTGTCGTAGGTTAGGATCAAGGTAACTTAACCCACCGACATCGATCTTTTCTGCAGGTCTAGGCATGCCAAGAGGCTTAACGTTTGTAACGCGGTGGGAAATTAAAAGATATTTACCAGCGTTTCTAATGTATCGGGTAACGGGCTTGTCTACGGATTATGTAAAGCTTTTAAGAAGATTTTTCATTGTTTTTGCGACATTGTCAAGTGTTTGGATGTTTGGGTATTTAGTTCAATGGAACCACGGGTGGCAGCCATTGTGTTTTTGTTTAATTCTTGGCTTGTTCTTGCGTCCAATTAAAGTTGCAAAGGAACTTGACAAACGAACAAACTAAGAAAAAAGGGGGGAACATGGAACTCCTTCTTGGACCCGTCCCCACTCCGCCGGTCCCCTGATAGTTATCATGGTTTGATCAACGCAAACAGAACATCAGGCAATCTTGCGTGCAAGTGATAACAGAGGGCTGTCAGCCCTCATTTTCACAAACGGTAGTGTTGAAAGCGATATTTAATACACTGCGATGAAGAAAATGTTATATCCCCGGGGTTATATCCTGGTTAAACCGTTTTGCAGCTTTTATAATTTTTTATTGACCATGGTTAATGTCAAGTGTTGAATAACCAAAGTTACATAAAAATGGTTTAAGAGTAAAGATTCTTTCACACAGAGACTTGGAGCTTAAATTTTGTCAGTCGCAATAATTGCACTATCAGCCAGACGAATGTCTCTTACTTCCATCACTTGCCCGACAATCTCCATAAGGGGTCTTTCTCGCCACCCCGGGAGATCCCGAGGAAAAGCTACGGGCTTACTGTGGGCTTAGCCTTGAAATACAGTGTATACGTTTTAGTGTGTTAGCAGTCTCTCCTCTTTCGAAAAAAAAAAATTATCGCAGAAGGCATGAAGCACTAACACAATAACGAGCGAAGCAAGCGCCAGTGCGAGGGCGCGGGCTAGAGTCAGTAGGGGGCTCAAGAAACTAGATGCGGAATTGAGTGACACAGAGAAGCCGTTGTGGAGCTGTGTCAAAGGGAAGGAAAGCAAACGCTAAATAGATATTTAAATTTCCTTCCCAATGTTCTTGATCGTTCGCTACGCGTCTTCATGAGAAAACAAACCAGAACATGTTGGCATAGAAATCGTCTTTGATGGACAGGTGTCGCTAACCTGTGGGACTACGAAGCAGAGGCACAGGTTATCCCTCGCTTCCGGTCACAGATGGAAAACCGCAGTAAATTTATGTCGGTTTTCAAAAAAAAAAAAATTTCCGCATCGAAGTAACAAAGCAGAGGAACTTTCACAGTCTCATCTTAAATTATGCAAAATCAATATCAAGCCAAGTAGTGACGCAACAATCAATTATACTCGTTCTAAGTCAAACAGAATATTTTCATTGTATAGCTTAGCGAGTAAATAAGGCTCGTTAGTGGAGACTGCATAAGCGACAGAACATGCCTCTAAATATTCGTACTTAAAAGAAACGCATTCTTCTAAGAGACTATTGTAGGCTTTCTCTAATATGCAAAATTGCTTTTCCTTTACAGCTTTGACTGTTATTTAGAAGCATGTGTATTTTGCATATGAATAGCGGAGGGACAAGGGGGATAAAATTACCGAGTCACTTGGAACGTCACGAATACCGAACACAAAGTTTTGGCGGGATAAATACAAACTGAAAACTTATTTTCGATTTTACGAGGCGATCGGCAGAGAAATATGACCGATTCTTCAAATGTCGTGCGCAGAACCGATCGGCGCAGTTTGTTTCGTACCACACGCTTCAGAAAAGCGAAAAAAATAAATCGAAAATGAAGGCCACCATTACTTACCGATCTGCTTCCACATTGCGCAGTGTGTCGCCATAAATCCATCCTTGATGGCTTTAGTGACTCGGGCTGTATCATTCGAGTAGAAGCCTTTCTGCTGCTTTATTATGTCCCATAAATGTTCCCGGGCAAAAATGGCCGCGTCTCTTCCACCGTGGCCATCAAAGACCGCGAAAAATGCTTGCTCCGGATCTCGATCGAATACGACGCGTTTAAAATCTTCCATTTCTTTTCTTCCTCCCTGGTTTGCTTGGCCATTTACCCGAACAATGATCTTCCTGCTTTTCGTCCTCTTGGACATTTTGAACGTACAGCCAAGGTTCACACCGCTTATAACATCCAAAACTCTGGCGTGTAATTTGTAATTTGCCCGCTCTCATGAATATTTCATATTTTGCCTGAATACGCAGCTGTTGATGAATTTGTCTGTTTGAAACGGACCAATCACGACTCAGATCTAACAAGACATAAATATTGAACTTCCGATAACAACCAATCATCACGCGCACTGTACAGCAATGAAAATCATACAAGTTCAAACTTGCCCAGATACGCGGACTGCTCTTCAATTCTTATTACGTTCAAATGTGATGTCATAATCCCCGATTCTTCGAATTTGAACGAGTTTAAACTTGCCTGCATTGTGATTTTTAAATCACTGAATATCCGAATATTACTGTTAATTTTGTTTACCTGGAAGAACTTGGGATAAGTTGGCTAATCAAGTTCTTTGGCATCCCAACAAAATCTGCTAATTAAATAAGTTACATTAACGTAAGTTCAGTCCCACATTTTTGGGACATACGCAAGATCCTTTTTGATAATTTTATACACCATACCTTGATCTAGGCAGAGGCCCTCTTCAAAAAAAAATTATAAATACAGTACCAGTATAAATAGTCCCCTCCAGCTCATAGCAACTGGACCAAAATATACCTACATTGCTACGTTTAATAAAATATCATAAAATAGAAACATCGAAATCCCGCTCTTGCCTTTGCAATCGTCATATTTCACTTCCTAGTTTTCCGAAGCAGGAAGCAAGCAAAATTAGAACTCTCAAGCCTAGACTTTTTGGGGAA
Source organism: Orbicella faveolata (assembly GCF_042242905.1). NCBI lineage: Eukaryota > Metazoa > Cnidaria > Anthozoa > Scleractinia > Merulinidae > Orbicella > Orbicella faveolata. The sequence continues at coordinate 2,932,363 of NW_028301577.1, forward strand.
GCAGTTTCGACCTTCCGGTCAGGATCGATCGAGGTCGCATAGCCGGGATAGGTTAATTAGTAGAGGTGAGGTAGAAATATACTAGCGAGCATGCGAATCTGATGGTGCGTTTGTTTACTAGGGGAAAACGTTCTGATC